>NW_025952259.1:0-5000 GCF_023119035.1 Salvia hispanica | reverse complement strand
AAAATATCAACCGATGATAAAATAATAGCAACAACAAATATCAACACAATGTCAACGGTTTGATGTTGTGTTGAAATTGTGTTGACATTGTATTGAAATTGTGTTGACATCAAAATCTTGAAATTTTACACTGTGTTGAAATCGTATTGACGTTGTGTTGATATTGTGTTAAAAAGTTTAGAATTTGTACAATATATGAGTTTGCATTTTATCACTACCCTAATTGTATAACTACATTTGTTATACAATCAAATAGTAGGAGAAAATTGAAGTAATTGTATACATATAGATGAAATGATATGAGATGTATAACATACAAAGACCTATTTAAACTATTACAAGGACCTATTAAAAAAAATTGCAAAAATTCAAGAACATATACGGAATATTTTGCCTTCTAATGAGTCAACGTTTTGAAGAAGACGGCATGTCACATTGTTTTTAGAATATATTAATTATTGATCATTATCAATAGATGCTAACAACAACTCAACATTTGCCAAAATCTTTAGTGGGATAGCACATCCATACATAGATACTTGGATGTCGAAAATATAATTTTTCACCCAAGATCTCGTATATCGATAGTTGTTCATCCTCCATACAACAAACATGCAAATGATCTAAACTATCGCAAATGATCTAAACTATCGATAGTTGTTCATTTTTTATTGTTAAGTTTTGCATTTTCACATATAAAAATGCAATCCGTCTATATATAAAATACAATTTAAACAGTCAATATCTAAAATGCAAAACTTAACAATAAAAAATGCAATCTGCATATAACAAAAATGCAATCTGCCGAAATTCATTTATAGCTTCTACAAATGCGTATTGCATTTTTCTGTATACAATATTGCATTTTTCGTGCCATGTGGCAGCACGTGGTTGGATGTACGTTGTAACTTTAAAATTAGTTGTTACACTAGTGCACCCCTATATATATATATATATATTGAAATTTTTTGTTTAGTATCGCTCTACAAGATCATATTCCATGGATACGGGCAAAAGGTTTTCGCCTAGACTAATTAATGTTTTAATTAATTGTTATAAAAAGATACGCCATGTGACGGGATACGCAGTCGCTTAAATTAGTTAAAAGCTAATTAAATATATTTGATAATTTTAACAAATTTTAAATGCGTTTCACGTGCTAAGATAAGAAAATAGAGGTAAATCATCCTCTTCCTCTTCATTTCAACTATAAGTTGACGGTGTATTTATTTTTATTGGAAAAAAGAACGATTAGATTTAAATAAAAACACTAGTTGTGCTACATATTACTCCTGATACACTACGTCATATTATTTCGCAACAAAAATTCATCTTTATTAATTTTTTAATCATACTTAGAATGTAAAATACTACGTCATTTAACAAAATGAAGGTTTTTAACACAAAATTAAAGTCATAAAAATAAAAAAAGACTTCACGATGCTCTTTTTGTGGTACATATATAATTGTTAAATTACATAAAAAAAATCCTGAAATTTACTATATTTTGGAGTATCGGTTATATGTTGTTTATTGTAAGAGAAGGGCCTTGTCTTATTTATTGTAGGGAGATTTAATTTCAAAGTATGGTTTTACTTTCACTGCATAATTGTGAGAAGGTCTCTTAATTAATTTTTGCCACGTGGCAATACATCTGAAAAAATTTGTTTGCAGATGGAAGGGAGATTCTATTCATTATTCATATAATTATTAAATTAGAAATTAGTTCTAACTTTTATGTTTTAATTTATTGTTTATCAAAGATACGCCATGTGACGGCGATACGCGTACGTAGACCGTAGTCGCTTTGATTAAGAGCTAAATATGTTTAATATTTTAACAAATTTTAAAGTCCATTCACGTGCTAAGATATGAGAAACGAGGTAACAATGTAAAATCATTCTTTCAACTATAAATTGACGAAATATTTGTTTTATCGGTAAAGAATAAAGATTAAATTTTAAAAAATACACTAGTTGTGATACAGATTACACCTGATGGATCCATTGGGTGGAATATTAATTGTTTTGATTTATCTAAAATGTAAAGGGATATAAATATATAGTCATTAGTGACTGAAAAGTATTACTACTCCCTCCGTCCCATAAAAGATGCCACACCTTCATTTTTAGTTTGTCATACAAAAGATGTCACATTTTCATTTTTGGAAAAAGTTCTCTCTCACATTTATATAAAAATTATATTTTCTCTCTCCATTTAACACACAAAACAAAACTTCCTAAAATCTCGTGTCATCCCACAAGTGTGACATCTTTTGTGGGACGAAGGGAGTACTATCTTTGAGACTATTATCTGTGAGAGTACCTTTCTTATAATCACATTGGCATTTTTTTTAAAATTTATCTATTTGATTTAATTATAATAACTTGTAAATGATTATTGACATTTTGACTTTATAAAAAAAAATCAAAGCTCAATTTTGTTTAATTTAATTTTTAAAGTTATAGATAAAATTGACAGATTGAACTTTATTTTTAAAATACTAGAGTTAAACTAAATGGATAAAACGGAAAAACTAATACTAAGGTGAACTAAATGAGATGCATGGTGCTCACATAAATTATGTTGTAACAAATTCAAATGTATATATACTGTATGGATAGAGAACCAGGGAGAATTTGATTTTTCGTTAAAAAACTGAAATTATAAACAAGCACATAAAATTAATGATCAAAAGAAGAATAAATAAATAAATAATTTTTCAACCTACGGTTTCACATTGATTAATATATACTCCATATGTGCAGTCAGTGCAGATCTGTACACAAATGTTACATTGATTGAAAATAATTGATCCGATTAAACGGCCCGCCAAAGGAATTATAGGTGCTAAATTCATTGAAAAAGGAAATGCATTTTCTGCAAAGCTTTGAATTGAAAAAAGCTAAAATTAATTAATAGTAATATACTAGATCTAAATCTAAATTTTATACTTATATCATTATAATAATGAAACCACCCTCTTTTATCTTGATTCTTGACACGTATAATTAGGGTCTTAGAGATGACAAACATAATTGGGTTAGGTTCACTTTTAATAAATAGTTGGGTTAGGTTATTGTGCTGGAATTGGACTTGGAATATGGAGTATCAAATACAATAATTATTTTATCCTAAATTCAATTTGCATTTTCTAGCTCGACTGTTTTACACTTTTACCAATTAAACAGCTATGAGCCCTTTAATTTCTCTTCTTTTATTAAGAAAATTAAGAAAACGATAATAAAATAATTCACTGTGGACCATATAGAGGCTTCACATATCGATTAGAATCCAAAGTATACGTTATTTTGCAATAAAAATCATCTTTAATAGTACTCCCTTATGCGATTTTTTGTTAAATTTAGAATCTAAATTTTTTGTTAAATTTAGAATCTAAAATACTACAAATTGCAATTTTTTAAATTTCCCTTATGCGGCCGGTCGTTTTCACAACCATGGTCATAATAAATTACTATATTTTTATATAATACTGTAATAATTGAAAGTACACAATGCGATTCATACAAGGAATCAAACTTATTCCGACAACCTAAACAAAGTTGTGTAATATTTAAACATGGAGTGCTAAATAATTCATTCATCTTGAATCTTGATGCAATCCAAGTTGCTTTTGCCCAAAAGTCGATTGCTAAGCATTGTTTCTACATACTCAATGAATTTCATGGGCCGATAAAATGGACGCCCGTCTTTTTCCACCAGCGCCGGCGCCGGAGCAACCACGGCCTCCGGCGCCGCCCCGTTCGCTATCACCACCGAAATCCTCGTCGCCTCGGTATTCACCACGGCTCTGTGCCTCACGCTCTTGTACCTCCCGTTGCTCAGTATCTATTACAAAATTAAAACAATTTTAAATCTAATTTTCTATAAATTTTACTTTTTTAAAAATCTCAAATCGAACCGGACCGGACCGGACATACCTCGAGATGATCGGCGTTGTTAACGAGGATTGCGTTTTGCGGGGAGAAGGTGTCGAACCACTCTCCGTTGTGTTGGATCTGAAGCCCGGCCACTCCGTTGTGTATGAGGAACGTGAGAAGCCCGTGATCGGTATGCGCGGGAATACCGATGGCCAGATCCGGCTCCGGGCAGGGAGGGTAGTAGTTGGCCGCGTACAATTGGAAGCACGAGTCGAGATTCAAAGCTTCGTCCACGAACCCTTGTTCGAGCCCTAGGTTTTCTCCAATCGCGTGCATCAGTTTCCTGAACACGGGTCGGGTCTTCCCTGAGAATTCCTGCAAAGTCTCCCTGAAAATGGAGGAAAAAATGTTATTATTTATTTATAGTTTGGATTGTCGCCGGTTCGGTCAAGGATATATAGTGGGACTATACCGGACCGGCAACTATATCCGTGGTTCTACTTTGAACCGGTGGTTATTGGTTGTTTTTTCCAAGAGTTTTTGTTTTCTTTGTTATTTTTCATTTAATTATAGTTAGGATCCACACAATTCATTTACACATCACCAACTTTTATATTAAAACACACAATAATTCAATAATGTGGCAAATTATTTCGTGGACAGAAGGAGTATTATTTATTTACCTGAGAGTCTGAGGCTCGGTAGGGCAGTTAAACTCAGGGTGAACATACGATTTGACAAAATCCCTCCACAAATGAACCCTTTGGTTGGCCGTGTTGATGAGGCTGCCGCTGCCGGACTTAATGGGGTCCGAAGCGCTCTTGGCCTCATACCTCCGCTTCTCCTCCTCGGGCAGCTCGAAAAACTCCAAACTCGACGCGATGATAGCCTTGAGAAGCTTCTCCGGAATCCCATGGTTCACCAACTGCATTAATTAATTAACAACGAAATAAATATGTTAAACTCAATCTTAATCAATCAATACTATGTAAAAGGATTTTATTTTATTTTTTATTTTGCTTACGATGAAGAAGCCCCATTCCCGACAAGCGCTGTCGAGTTCTGCAAGGACTGTGCAGCGCTGGTCGGGATCGGGGGAGGTGAGGATAGAGAAGTCAA
>NW_025952258.1:0-5000 GCF_023119035.1 Salvia hispanica | reverse complement strand
AAAAACCTCTTATATTAACACGTTTTCAACAATCCCCCACATTGGTTAGAGCACTGCAAGCTCAAACCAACACAAGACGTGTATGCGTGCATGCAGATTCTTTGCTCAATGATCGAGAAACAATATTACATTTGGAATAGTAGCTTAGGAATTTGAACTTTCCATAGTCAACACTATCGGGCATACCGGCGGCCTGGTGGACGTGGTGTCTTGAACCATTCCTCCTTGGTGTATACCGAGACAATAATATTGACACAATAATATTTACAAACTCATCAGTTCTCACGTTTGTTTCCTTTACTGGCCATGGAACACCACTTTGGATTCATAAGTGATTCACATGTTGTAGCGGCCCACACTTCTTCACTTACATAGGTGATTCTTTTCCAGGTATCATGCAATACCCACCTGCTCGAGGTTTCTAAGAATCATTAAAAGTCAAAACTTAGCCTCTTACCACATGGGATCTCTAATCGTATGGTTGGGTTACCACTATAATCATCTTTTAAGATGTGGTTTTTAGTCTCATTCCTTTTAGCAATTTATGCATTTGATCACGGTTTAACCCTTTCGTTAACGGATCTGCTAAGTTATCCACTGACCTTACATAGTCAACTGCGATACAACCACTTGTGATAAACTGTCTCACAGTATTATGTCGCCGACGAATATGTCGAGACTTACCATTGTACAAGCCACTACATGCTCTCCCTATAGCCGCTTGGCTATCACAGTGTATCACTACTGCCGGCACTGGCTTCTTCCAACATGGAATATCTTCTAGAAAGTTTCTAAGCCACTCGGCTTCTTCCCCTGCTTTATCTAAAGCGATAAACTCAGATTCTATGGTGGATTGAGTTATACACGTCTGTTTTGTTGACTTCCACGAAACAGCTCCACTCCCCACAGTGAACACATATTCACTCGTCGAAAACGAGTCTTTTGAATCAGAGATCAAATTTACATCACAATACCCTTCAAGTACTTGGGGATAGTTTGTGTACTGCAGCTCAAAGTTAAGAGTATACTTCAAGTATCTCAAAACCCTACGCATAGCTTTCTAATGTTTCTTGCTTGGGTTGCTCGTAAATCGGCTCAGCTTATTCACCGTACACGCAAGATCTGGTCGGGTGCTGTTTGTGATAAACATCAAGCTCCCTAAGATCTTTGCATATTCTTCTTGAGCTACAGGCTCACCCGTGTGCTTACTCAAATGCACGTTGGGCTCCAATGGAGTCTTAGTTGACTCACAATCAAAGGAGTGAAACTTTTAAAGCACTTTCTCAATGTAATGAGATTTTGTCAAAGCAATTCCCTCATGATTGCTTTTAATCTTGATTCCAAGAATCACATCAGCTAGACCCATATCTTTCATGTCAAAATTTCTTTTCAACATATTTTTGGTTTCGTTGATAATGACACTATTACCGCCCATAATCAACGTATCATCTACATAAAGACACACAATAACAAAACTGTTGTCTGTGTTCTTAATGTAAACACACTTATCACACTCATTGATAGTGAACCCATTTGACAACATCATATTGTCAAACTTCAAGTGGCATCGCAAAGGCGCTTGTTTTAATCCATATAGAGACCTCACTAGTTTGCATACCTTCTTTTCTTGGTCAGGTACTACAAACCCTTAAGGTTCCTCCATATAAATTTCTTCTTCCAATTCACCATTCAAAAATGCAGTTTTCATATCCATTTGATGAATTTCAAGATTATGCAAAGCAGCCATCGCAATAAGCACCCGAATGGAAGTGATTCTCGTAACGGGTGAATACGTGTTGAAGAAGTCATATCCTTCTTGCTGCTTAAAGCCTTTCACAACTAGGCGAGCTTTGTAATTTTCAATAATACCATCAGTTTTATATTTCCTTCTCAGGATCCACTTGCACCCTAAGGTCTAACAGCCTTCTGGCAAGTCTACTAACACCCATGTATTATTTCTCATTGTTGGGTCTCGGTGGTGCACACCCGAACTCCACATTAGTATGATATTGTCCGCTTTGGAGCAGGAGCATAATCCTCGTGGATTGCCACGCGGCAGCAATATCTCCACATACTCCACCTTGGACCACATTGGGTAAACAGTGGAGAGCCCTGGTCCACGTGTGTCTTCATCACAGCCTACAAGGTAAATCCAAGACACCAAAGAACAAGGTTCATTAGTCAAGGAAATACCAGGTTGCCTCTAGGCACCAGAGGACCAAGGTCCATTAGCCAAAGAGGTCTTTTGACCCACAGACACTAGAGAATCAAATCCTCAAGTCTGGGTCATATTATCCGAGGGACATGCAATGCTAACCACAATCAAAGTGCAATTTTTTGATGCATGAAAGCAATTTATCAACAGATAGACACTTAGTGCCCATATCTGCTGGGTTTTGATCAGTGTGAATTTTATGCAATGCAATCTCACCCTTTTCAACAACATCTCTAATAAAATGAAACCTAACATCTATATGTTTGGTTCTATCATGAAAGACCGGGTTTTTGCACAACTGAATAGCAGATTGACTGTCAGAATATACAACAGGCAAAGACTTAATAAATTTCAGTTCAGAGAGCACTCCCTTGAGCCAAATGGCTTCTTTCATGGCTTCTGTTATAGCAATGTATTCAGACTCAGTTGTTGATAGAGCCACTATGTGTTGGAGTTGAGACTTCCAGCTGATACAAGACCTGCACACAGTAAAAGCATAGGAAGTAGTGGACTTTCTCTTGTCCCTATCATTAGCATAGTTAGAATCCACATAGCCACACAACTCAACACCATCATCACACTTTGAGTAACACAGACCATACTTAGCAGTATGTTTCAAGTATCTCAACAACCATTTCAAGGCTTCCCAATGCACAGGGCCTGGATTAGACATGTATCTACTAAGCACAGAGACAGCATAAGCAATATCAGGTCTGGTACTGACCATTAAGTACATCACAGAACCAATAGCATTTGCATAGGGAATCTTTTTCATGGCAGCAATATCATCATCAGACTTAGGACAAAGATCTTTACTCAGTAAAAAATGTGCTGCTAAGGGAACAGAAGCAGTTTTAGCAGCAGCCATATTAAACTTTTGAAGAATCTTAAGCACATAAGGCTCTTGGTGAAGCACCGGGATAGACTTCTTTCTATCCCTGAAAATATTTATCCCCAATATTTTCTGAGCATCACCAAGGTCCTTCATGTCAAAGTTCTCACTTAGAGCAGTTTGCACAGACTTAATAGACTTTAAACAAGGTCCCATAATGAGCATATCATCCACATAAAGCAACAGAAAAACAGGAACACTGCCAAGATTTTTAACATATAAGCATGCATCAAAGGTGCTCCTAACAAAGCCTAGCTTCTGCATACAAGAGTTAAATTTGATGTTCCACTGTCTAGGAGACTGCTTCAAACCATATAAAGCCTTTTTTAACAAGCAAACATGATTGGGAAACTTAGGGTCAACAAAACCTTCAGGCTGTTTCATATAAATGGGTTTATCAAGATCACCATGAAGGAAAGCAGTTTTAACATCCATCTGTTTCATTTCCCAATTAAAGTGAGCACACAAGGCTAACATAAGTCTGACTGTGGTAAATTTTACAACAGGGGCAAAGATCTCAGTGTAGTCTACCCCCTCTTGCTGAGTAAACCCTTTGGCCACTAACCTGGCCTTGTACCTAAAACCATCAATCTCATTTTTAAGCTTATAAAGCCACCTGCAATCAACCACAGAGGCACCAACAGGTAAAGGCACAAGAATCCAAGTATGGTTTATCAACAAAGAATGCATTTCATCTTTCATAGCCTTAAGCCACAAGTTCCAGGCTTTAGACTTCTGAGCCTGCTTATAGGTCTGGGGTTCATCCCCATCAGATTCAAAAACATTGAAAGCAAGAGCAAGCAAGTTAACCAAACCAGTGTACCTAACAGGGGGGTTATGAGGCCTTCTTACCCTATCCCTAGATAACACATAATCATGCAAGTTTGGCTCATCAACTACAGCACTATCTTGGACAACAGTTGAATCAGGGGGTGCATCAATATGATCTACATCTACTGGGTCCTCAGCATGGTCACCATCAGGTCCAGGAGTTGGATCAGTGATCCAAACCTGCTCCACCTCACTTGAGGCACCAGTAGGAATCTCCACCTCACTTTGAATGTGGGTAGGAGACTCACTGGATAGAGCAGACTCCCCAGAGGGTCTAAGGCAAGGGAATTCAGTTTCATTAAAGACAACATCCCTGCTAATTATAACCCTGAACCCTGGTTCATCCCTCAGCCATACCCTATACCCTTTAACACCATCAGGGTATCCCAGAAAAACACCTTTCCTAGACCTAGGATCAAGTTTATCAACCTTCTGATGAGTAAAGGCAGAGCAACCAAAGACTCTTAGATGAGAAAAATCAATTCTTTTACCAGAAAACACAGACTCAGGACATTTTCCTTTCAAAGGTACAGAAGGTGATCTATTCACCAAATAGCAAGCAGTAAGAAGAGCTTCCCCCCAAAACTTTTTAGAAAGACCACTTTTAGAAAGAAGGCACCTAACTTTTTCAAGTAGGGTCCTATTCATCCTCTCAGCTACTCCATTTTGCTGAGGGGTATAAGGAACAGTTTTGTGCCTCTTAATACCATAAGAGACACAGAGACTATCCATCTGAGCATTACAGAACTCCAACCCATTGTCAGTTCTGATAGCCTTGATGGATTTTCCAGTTTGATTTTCAATTAAGCATTTCCAATTTTTAAAAGTGTCAAAAACATCAGACTTTTGCTTTAAAAGAAAACACCAGACCTTTCTAGAAAAGTCATCAATCACAGATAGAAAATAGACAGACCCTGAATGGGTAGTCACAGAAGCTGGTCCCCACACATCCATGTGTAGGTACTCTAGAACTCCTTTACTGATACATTCAGTAACAGGAGAGGGAAAAGACACTCTATGCTGCTTACCTAACACACAAGTATCACAGAAAGGAAGGTCATT
>NW_025952257.1:15000-25000 GCF_023119035.1 Salvia hispanica | reverse complement strand
AATTTAATATATTATCATATATAGACACTGATTAATCAGATGATTCAGATCAAATACATTAACATCATACTGTGGCAAAGAAAGAATATTGGTTCTGATAGATTTTAGAGCTTTTATAAGTTTTTACTTACCTATCCAATCAAATTGATGGTTGGAGTAACATTCACATGTACTAGTAATTATAATAGATCTTCTTCTCTTTTTGCAACCTTTATAGATATGGAGTAAATCATAGTCCTATCACAACCATAATAATAGTCGAATATAAATATTACTACTTTCGTCCAATAATATGAGTCACATTTAGTATGAACTGAGTTTTAAAAAATATAAAGAATAGTGAGTTAAAAAAGCTAATGGTATATGAGATCCACTTTTTCTATATTAGTTTTATAATAAAATATGAGTAAAGTAAGTTAGTGGATGTGAGACATACTTATCATTTATGGTAAAAATGAAATGTGATTCTGATTGTGGGACGAACAAAAATGGCAAAATGTGATTCTTATTGTGGGAAGGAGGTAATATATGTAAGTCAAAGTTTAATTTATTAGTAATTTATTTAATAAATGAAAAAGGAGATTAGATTTTGATTTTAAAGTAACTCGTAAATTTGATGATTTTAATCCTAATTTAAGTGATATAAAAAAATGAACAAATCAAATGCTAGTGTGTGCTTTAAATTAGCGGTCACAAATGGATTGTAGCATACTCTTAAAATGGACGGGCTAAAATGGCCTTCCAACTAAAATGATAATTCATAAAACGATGTGATTGTACTTAAAATAACTACAATTTATTAACCTAGTCCATGTTTAAGAATTATCCACGTAGAAAAAGACATTAACGATGCAAGTTTATTGCTATTGGGAAATGATTGCTACAAGTAACCAGTGGGGATTAAATGTCACCTCATTTCACATGGTTCATGAGTTAGTATAGAGATATATTTTCCAAGTCCAATAAATCATTTCAATTTGTTTAACATCAACCAATTTATTTCTAATCAAACTAATGATATTTTGTTCAAGAGAGATGCATGACCATATATTTATTTTCCCAATTGCAAATAGATTAAAATATACTAGTAATTTACTTGAATTGATAAAAGAGTAGTGAATATGTACATCGAAAATATTAACATGAATGAAGAATTATTACATTAATAAGAACCATGAGTCGTTTTTTCTAAGGAAATAATTTTTTTTTATCATAAATCACACCATATTATATACTACCATACTCTCTCTATATATATGTATATCAAATGTATTAATATAAAATAGTTTCCCTTGTTCAACATAAGAAGAAAACAAAGGTTGTTAAACGTAGATGCTGTTCATTTAAAAGCCTTCCAATAGTAACACTAAATTTGGTTGGAAAAGAAACCATTGTTGGAAAAATAAGATTTCACAATCACTTACTAAAAGAGAAGTAATTAACCATTGTTGGATAAATGACCGCATGAAGAAAACATTAGAATAAAATGTTTAGTTGTTGCAGACTAAAATTCCTTCCGAAAACAAATGACTAATTAATTATCAGTTGTGCAAACAAATATAGTTAATAAATATTTATTGGCCTTATTCTATAGCTAACGATCTGCAAGATACAATGATTTTTATATATAGTATTAAGTGTTTAATGATATAATTTGAAGTGATAAATTCATAGAGATAACGATAGTGACATAGATTGCTAGTAAACAAATCGCAGAGAAAATCCCAATAAATTTGTCGTTCATTTTTAAGCATGAAAAATTCTGTCCGCACAGGTGTCGCTACTTCATTCATTTGAAATATGGAACTTAGGAGTATTTTTTTTATATTTTTGTGACAAGTTCAATTTAATTTTTAAGATGTTGTACCTCCAATTAATAGGTCGATATGTTCAAATTAATCCGAATATTTGAGTGTGAGATATGTAAATTGCAATTACAATAATATTTTATATTCTTGCAACCATGTAGTATTAAGAATTTAAGATGGTCGAAAGCTTCGAGATTGTGATACAGTGTCCTTGAATTTATTATTCCCTTCATTCATATTAAACAAATTCATATTATAAGCGGCATGATTTTATGTTAGTGGGTAACAGTGTGTAAATAAAATAAAGGTCTCAACTTAAGAATTAAAATAGTTTGACTTATGTATTCTTCACTACTATAAATGAAAAGTGGCAAATTTTTAAATGGACGAATGAAATATTTATTAAAAACATAATATTACAAAATAAACATTATTGTTGGGTTTTAGAAATAAAAATACACTTGTAATTCTGTATATTGATCGGTTTAGCTCATAGTTCATATAATTACATCATTCAAGACATAAATTAATTCATTACAGTCATTTAGCTTAAAATAAAATAAAAAGATAAATGACTCAATGAGAACGTAAGATGTGTGCATGTGCTATGAAACAATTGTTAATAGTACCAAATATAATGTAACATCCCAAGAATGGCCCTAGACGGAATTTACTCTTTCAGATAAGATATCAACGACTCAGTATTTTCGACGAATAAATCGATATTGGAAATGTTGATAGTCGATAAATTTTTGTAAGGATAAAGTGTGATGAGAATTATTAGAAATAATATATGAGTAAAATTATAGATGAGGTTTGTGTTAAATTATCGATTTAGAATTTTCGGTGATTGATTCGATAAAAAAAAAAGAGAGCCAAATTAATTAGATGATTAGTATAGATAAATATTAAGGACTAAAGTACTATTAGAAGCCAATATTAGAAATATGATGTGAAGGGAATCGAGAAGAAAATCGGAGTTGAATCGGCAATCATAAAATAGAATGTGATAGGAGGATAAGGTTGTCTTTCCACATGAATGAAATCCAATCTTCCTATTCGAACTATAAGTGCCGAAAATAATTACATGAATAAGGTATTAGAACTCTAAATTTGACTAGAAATATCAAGAGAAATCTAGAGAAAAAGAAAATATCTATGCATGAATGGAAAGTGCCATTTGTACACCAAAATTACCATGAAATTAATTAATAGTTTAGGGACACTTTTATAAACCCAAAATAACACTATTCATCCTCATTTTCATCCCAAAAGTCGTGCCCTCCATAGCCAAGGAGTTCCAAGCTTTCATCTTCGAATTTTAGTTCCATTTCTCAACGTATTGAATATCCGATCGCGCAATCGGTGTTAAATCAAGTTCACGAGGCGGAAGATTAATGACGTCGCAAAGATAGGATAATGATCGGAAGAGAAAAATGGTGCGAAGTGACTGAAACATAATGGTGGTAAATGACTTATGCTCATAAGTCCGCAAGGTAGCATTCTCAGCACTTAAAAGGCCTAATTCTCTTATGTGATTTTACGTGATAATTAAATGTTCTTATATAGAAGATATTGCATTTAAATAAAAAGAATCCTATTTGTAGTTCAAATGACAATTAAGGAATAGGATTTTCGGGATAAGAAATAAACTAAACAAACAAACCATGGATAAATCCAAGCGACCCAATTGATTATAGAAACATGAGTTTAATTAGTCGATTTATTAGTGAACAGGGAAAAATCTTATCTAGACGAGTGAATAGATTGACCTTGAAACAACAACGATTAATTACTATTGCTATAAAACAAGCTCGTATTTTATCTTTGTTACCCTTTCTTAATAATGAGAAACAATTTGAAAGAATTGAGTCGACTACTAGAACTACCGGTCTTAGAACCAGAAATAAATAGGCTTGTTTTTTGTTCACTTCAATCAGAATTCCAATCCGAACTCAAACATGGATTCGTTTTTTTTTTTTTTGACAAATCTTAGAATCCAGATTTTTGTGTCGTAAAAAAAAAACGAATCGGAAAAAAATATTTTTTTATTGAACGTGTTCATTCATTTTGACTACTTTAAGCGCATTCTCAGAGTCATTTTGACTCCAACTCCACCCTCCCGGAGTGCATTCTCCGGGGAACCTCATTTAAATTATTTCGGTGTATTCTTTCCAATCCACTTTTTCTCTAATTTCGTTGGAAATCATATAAAGACAATTCCTATTTGATATAGCTATTTGGGCCAGTATTTTACGATTAAGAAGCAACTGCCTCTTATATAAATCATGTATTAATTTACTATAACTATAGGATACTCCCTTTTCTCGAATTACTGCGTTTATCCGAGTGATCCACAAACGGCGAAAATTTCTCTTTTGCTTATCCCTATCCCGATGAGCTGAAACCAAAGCTCTTATTTTCTGTTGAGTAATAGTTCGAGTAAGTCTTGAATGAGACCCTCGAAAACTTGATGCAAATAAACGAATTTTTGTTCTACGTTTTCGGGCTATATATCCGCGTTTAACTCTAGTCATTGAATAAATAAAATTTTGACAAATAACTAATTGATTTTTTCTTTCAGTTATTATTTTTACCGTCCTGGCCTATTAATAACCAAACGGATTTTTCCAATGTATAAAATAAAAATTCCAATGGCTTTGGCTACTATAACCTTCCCGACCACGATTTTTTGGTATTTTACTGCGAAATAGCAAAGAAATAATAAAATTTCTTTTGCTAGGTGTCAAAAATTTAGTAAAAAAAAAAAAAAGAAATAGAAATTAAATGAATAAAGAAAAAGTGGGTTTCCTCGTTTCTATGGTTACTTCTTAAACGGCGAGGTCTTCTCTATACACCGGAGCCTTTGGCTTCATTTAATATTTCATCAATGTTATTGGTAACTTGTATAGTTCACACCACACTCTTTGGCTCTACCCATGAATTATCCAGTAATAGGTCTTTCACAAGGAGACCCACCTATACAGTAACGGTATTTAATTATGAAAGTTTGCTGGGTAGCTGACCCTCGTAGTCCGTTCCAATGGAGAATTGTTTCTCATCTTAAATTAAGGTGATTGGATTTGCACCAATAGAAACCATAAACTTTCTACAGAATAGAAGGATAGATTTGCTTATTTTTAGATAGTGAATGGAGTACCTTCTAATTACCTAAAGATCTTGTTGAGCTCTATAAATAAGAACCAAAACCCCAACCCTAGCCCCCATAAATTTCGAAACCCTCCCCCATACACTCTCTCAAATTTTCTTCTTCTACTCTCCAATATTTTGCTATCTTTTGGAGAAGAATTGAAGTTTAATCCAAGAACTTTGAAGAATCAAGGCTAATACTTGTTTTCTACCGATCGTTTTTCTCTAAAAGGTATTTTTTGTTTAAGAGTTATGCTTGTTCTTCTTCTACTTCTTCTTTTTCTTCTTCTAACCGATTAATCGGTCTTCTTGAACCCTCATGCATCTTGGTTGAGTGAAAGAGGGATAAAAAGGGATGTGGGAACATGTATGTGTGTGTGCCGTGTATGTGTGTGTGGCGTGTGTGTGTGTATGCGACGTGTGTGTGTGTAGTGTTTGTATGGTGTGTGTTTGATGGTTAAATAATCTTGTGTGATAAACATGATCTTGATTAATTAGTGATGATAAGATAAATCGTTGGGAAGAGGGAAAAGTAATGAGACATGCATGAGTAAGAGTAGTATTGAACCTAATTTGTGATATGTGCCTATGTGATTAAAAGGTGAAACTTTGGTTGCGAAGCCGGATAACGGAAAAGCGAAACTACTTGAAAACTAAGCAATCGAGGTGGGCTTTACTCTTAAAACTCTCTTTTATTTTTGTCAAAAATATTGATTGGTGTTATAAGGGTGGTTTAACTGTTATGTCATGCCTATGTCTGTTTTGTTGTGATATTGTGCGTCTGATGCCTAGTTTGTGAGTTCGCTCCATTGGGCTAGGGCTATGGATATGTTTATACGAATTCGGGTCTGAGTATGGGCCGCAAGCCCTACCAGGCTGTGTACACGATGGGATCGAGAGCCGTCCTTGCTAGTCGGCCGGTCTCGTGGGCGAAAAGTGTGGCCACACTTTCGTCGCACTATGAATATATAGTCAACTTATAGATAAAATTTCAAATCACTGATTTGCACAAAATCCATTTTTTTCATTCAACTGCTACAAGATCAACAATTCCATAAGCTCGGGCTTCTGTTGCTGACATAAAAACATCTCTTTCCATGTCTTCAGATACAACCCATAAAGGTTTGCCCGTCCTTTGTACATAAACCTTTGTGAGGGTTTCGCGTAGTTTCAGTAGTTCTTCCGCTTCCAGGATAAATTCTCCTGTTTGTGCTTCATAAAAAGAACTAGCAGGTTGATGGATCATTACCCTGCTAATAGTTCTATCTGGTGTGATGAAAGAAACAGAAAAGAAAGATAAAGAAAAATAGGAAAAAGGATAAAATTGAACAACCGTACGGGCATTATCTTTTATGCATTGCATACGGCTCTATAATGAAATTAACCCCTACTTCCCGTCCAAGAAAGATAAAAATAAAATCTATCAACCCCAGACGGGTAAATGATCAAAATGCCGCCCTTCTTTTTTTTCGGAGAAGTTCAAAAATACTATGATGGCTCCGCTGCTTTCTATTTTAAAATGGATTCTTTTTTTTGTCTTTGATTCAGCAATCCCAAAGTTTCGTTTTGAGCTAACCAAAAAAGGAAATTTGGTTTTTTTCGCACTCTTTTTTTATAACTTAAATATTGTTAAGAGCCCATTGGTGTGAAAACAAACAAGTTTGTGACGCTGAATTGGACTTCCGATAGATAAGAGAAAGTCGGAAATATCTTTTATCTCATACTACTCTCTCGATACATAATCAAATCTTTTGAAAAAAAAATTCATATCGAATTCGAAGTGCCATGCTATTATTACTTAATATTCGTCTGGCGAAGGCATAGTTTTCTTTTTTCTCTCAAATAAAAAAACTTCATTGGCGCCAAGCGTGAGGGAATGCTAGACGTTTGGTAATTTCTCCTCCAACCAGAATAAAAGATCCCATTGACGCGGCCAATCCCATGCATATTGTATGGACTTCTGGTCGTACAAATTGCATAGTATCATAAATGGCTACTCCGGGAATTACCCATCCGCCAGGAGAGTTTATAAACAAATAAAGATCTTTGGTCTCATCCTCGATACTGAGATATACCATAAGACCAATAAGTTGATTCGAGATCTCGCTATCAACCTCTTGGCCTAAAAAAAGTAATCTTTCTCGATAAAGTCGGTTGAGTAGGGTAAAATTTATCCCTTAGGAACCGTACATGCACCTTTTGATGCATACGGTTCAAAAAAAATAGCGAAGAAAAGAATCAATGTATAGATTCCAGCCCTCTTTCTTTTATTTTTCGAGCTTTTTAATGAAAGGGCTTTTTCTTAGATTTTTCAAAAAAAAAATGAATTTTGATTTCTTCTTTGATAATATAAAAAGGGGGTAAATAAACTTATCGAATTTACTTCTCATTGATGTATTCTTTCATCGAAATTCAATCCAAATCGCGATGATATTTTCTTGTTCCTGAATGGGCTTCTTTCATCTTTTTAGGTTTATGCTCTACTCCGGGTAAAGATACGCCCGATTTTGATTTGCACATATAGGACAAACCCTCCCATCACCATTTCTTGTTGTTATGACTTTACAAATAATCATTTATGAGACACGTAGTAATCATAAATATATTACCAATTGGGTTTTTCTAAACGGAGTCTGGATACCTCATTTTTTTCGTCCACAGCCAAAGCCAACCATAAATTATTCTAATTGATATAATTCTATGAATTCCCCCAAAGAATGCATTTAATTGCAGTTCACGCTCCAATTTTTCGATGATTCAATTTCTCTTTCTTGGGCGAAACAGAGGATATCTCGGTCGGGGGAGAGAACGGGGAAATCCCATATGACCCAATATATCTGACAAGTCGCACTATACGTCAACCCAAGATGAATCTTCCTCTCCAGGACTTCGGAAAGGAACTTTTGGAACACCAATAGGCATGGATTGAAAGAAAAAATGAAATACTATATTTCACTTTGATGTGGAAACGTAACAATATGGTTTTATTGTCTTTATAATATTGACTTTATGATATTTATTTTTTCCATAGATTAGAAAAATTTAGAAAGAAATACAAAATAAATAAAGGAAAATTTTTACGAATAGATCCTTCTAATGATAAATGAAGGATGGACACATTTACTCATAGAAAATGGTATCAATCCACCATTGCATATTGGTACTTATCGAGTATAGAATAAATCTGCTTCTCTTTGTTCTTACGAACAGAATTCTTCCATTATTACGAATAGAATATAGAATCCTAACCCTTGTTAGGAAGTAATCTACTTAACAGGGGAAGTCTATAGGATAGTCATAGTATAACCTTTCCAATGCAATAAAGTTACGTAGTGTCTATTTTTCTTCGATAAAGGGGTATTTTCCATGGGTTTGCCTTGGTATCGTGTTCATACCGTTGTATTGAATGATCCCGGCCGGTTGCTTTCCGTTCATATAATGCATACAGCTCTGGTTGCTGGTTGGGCGGGCTCGATGGCTTTGTATGAATTAGCAGTTTTTGATCCTTCTGACCCTATTCTTGATCCAATGTGGAGACAGGGTATGTTCGTTATACCCTTCATGACTCGTTTAGGAATAACCAATTCATGGGGCGGTTGGAGTATCACAGGAGGAACTGTAACGAATCCGGGGATTTGGAGTTACGAAGGTGTAGCTGGGGCACATATTGTGTTTTCTGGCTTATGCTTTTTGGCAGCTATCTGGCATTGGGTCTATTGGGATCTAGAAATCTTTTCTGATGAACGTACAGGAAAACCCTCTTTGGATTTGCCCAAGATCTTTGGAATTCATTTATTTCTCTCCGGGTTGGCTTGCTTTGGTTTTGGTGCATTTCATGTAACAGGTCTGTACGGCCCTGGAATATGGGTGTCCGATCCTTATGGACTAACGGGAAGAGTACAGCCTGTAAATCCGTCGTGGGGCGTGGAAGGTTTTGATCCTTTTGTTCCGGGAGGAATAGCTTCTCATCATATTGCAGCAGGTACACTGGGCATATTAGCGGGTCTATTCCATCTTAGCGTTCGACCGCCACAACGTCTATACAAAGGATTACGTATGGGAAATATTGAAACTGTACTCTCCAGTAGTATCGCAGCTGTCTTTTTTGCAGCTTTTGTTGTTGCTGGAACTATGTGGTATGGTTCAGCAACTACTCCCATCGAATTGTTTGGTCCCACTCGTTATCAATGGGATCAGGGTTATTTCCAGCAAGAGATATATCGAAGAGTTAGCGCCGGGCTAGCCGAAAATCAAAGTTTATCAGAAGCCTGGTCTAAAATTCCTGAAAAATTAGCTTTTTATGATTATATCGGCAATAATCCGGCAAAAGGAGGATTATTCAGGGCAGGCTCAATGGATAACGGAGATGGAATAGCGGTAGGATGGTTAGGACATCCTATCTTTAGAGATAAAGAAGGGCGTGAGCTTTTTGTACGTCGTATGCCCACCTTTTTTGAAACATTTCCAGTCGTTTTGGTAGACGGCGACGGGATTGTTAGAGCGGATGTGCCTTTTAGAAGGGCAGAATCTAAGTATAGTGTTGAACAAGTAGGTGTAACCGTTGAGTTTTATGGTGGCGAACTTAATGGAGTCAGTTATAGTGATCCTGCTACTGTGAAAAAATATGCTAGACGTGCTCAATTGGGTGAAATTTTTGAATTAGATCGTGCGACTTTGAAATCCGATGGTGTTTTTCGTAGCAGTCCAAGGGGTTGGTTTACTTTTGGGCATGCTTCGTTTGCTTTGCTCTTCTTCTTCGGACACATTTGGCATGGTGCTAGAACCTTGTTCAGAGATGTTTTTGCCGGCATTGACCCCGATTTGGATGCTCAAGTAGAATTTGGCGCATTCCAAAAACTTGGGGATCCAACTACAAGAAGACAGGCAGTCTGATACAAGACCACTTTGGCATTTTCCCCTTCTATTTTTGCTATTTTCTTTTTGGGGGGATTTTACATAGAGTACCGGAGTTAAGTTGAATCATCGCTTTTTTATTTTTGCTCTTTCAAGATGATTCCCAAAAAGAAAATGAAAAAAAAACG
>NW_025952257.1:7500-10000 GCF_023119035.1 Salvia hispanica | reverse complement strand
GTGTACCTCTTCTCGTACCATTGAATCCACAAGTACCGGCCGAGGACCAGGAAACCACCCGACCCCGTACATCTGTAACTGTGACAATGGTATTATTAAAACTTGCTTGAACATGAATAACTCCCTTTGGTATTTTACGTGTACTTTTACGTGCACCAATACGTACGTTTCTACGTAAACCTGTTCTCGGTATAGCTTTTGCCATTATTGTATCATCTCATAAATATGAGTCAGAAATATATGGATATATCCATTTCATGTCAAAACAGATTCTTTATTTGTACGCCGAGCCCTTATAGTGAGTCTGATTATCCCTTTATCCTTGTCTTTGTTTATGTCTCGGGTTGGGACAAATTACTCTAATGCGCCCCCGTCTACGGATTAGTCGACATTTTTCACAAATTTTACGAACGGAAGCTCTTATTTTCATATTTTTCATTCCTTATCTTAATTCTGAATCTACTTCTTGGTAGAAAATAAGTTTCTTGCAATTTTGAATATCGAATCATATTGAATAAAAATCACCTAATCTTTCGAATCCTTGTTTCGGAGTCGATAAATTATACGTCCTCTGGTTGAATCATAACGACTTACTTCAATTTTGACTTTATCTCCGGGTAGTATCCGGATAAAACTACGCCGTATCTTTCCCGAAACATAACCTAGAATCAGATCCTCATTATCTAACCGAACCCGGAACATGCCATTGGGAAGTGATTCAGTAATTAAACCTTCATGAATCCATTTTTGTTCTTTCATTCCAGGTAAAGCCTCCTTGAGGTATCAACTAATGGAGGAGAAACGATATTAGACAACTCACCCCCCTTTCTTTTTCTCAATATAGGAAGAGGTTTCGGATTTCATTTGGATATTAAATGGATTACCATATATAACATAAAATTTCTCCGCCGATTCCTTCTAGTCGAGCTTCCCGATCTGTCATTATACCCCGAGAAGTGGAAATAATTACAATCCCCATTCCACCTAAAATTCTAGGAATTCGTTGAGAGTTAGAATAGATTCGTAGACCAGGTCGGCTGATGCGTTTTAGATTTAACAAATTTCTATAGGGTCTTTTTCTATTCCTGCTATGTCGCAGGGTTAAAACAAAAAAATTTTTGTTTTTTTCTCGATGTTTTCTGACGTTTTCGAGAAAACCTTCTCGAAAAAGTATTTTAACAATATTTTCGGTAATATTAGTAGATGCTATGCGAACAACTCTTTTTCTATCCATATCAGCATTTCGTATATCTCAGCAATAGTGTCTCTACCCATGATGAATTAAAACTTTTGGCGTCCGGATATAATTAACATGTTTTTCTTTTTTTTTATTGGTTTATGAATATAAATTTTTCAAGGTATATGCGCGAAACACAAGCTACAAATTAATCTAGTTCTTAATCTATATTCCCTTCAAATACCCCAAAAATTAACATCTCTTTTTTTTATAATACTTCGGGAGCTAATGAAACTATTTTAGTAAAATTTAATTGTCTCAATTCGCGGGGGATTGCCCCAAAAATGCGAGTCCCTTTTGGATTTCCTTCTTGATCAATCACAACTGCAGCATTGTCATCATATCGTATTATCATACCGCTGTCACGTTTAAGTTCTTTACAGGTACGAACAATTACAGCCCTAACTACTTCTGATTTTTCTAGCGGCATATTTGGTACGGCTTCTTTGATCACAGCAACAATAACGTCACCAATATGAGCATATCGGCGATTACTAGCTCCTATGATTCGAATACACATCAATTTGCGAGCCCCGCTGTTATCCGCTACATTTAAATAGGTTTGAGGTTGAATCATATAAATTTTTGAATCTATTCTTGCAATGCAAAGGATGAAGAAAATAAAAGAAATATTGTTTGTCTAAGTCTAAAAAAGAAATAGGCGATTTTGTTTCATCCCCAAGATCCATTTCTGTACGTTCTACTTTATTATCCCGAAATAATAAATTGAGTTCGTATAGGCATTTTGGATGCTGCTATTAAAATAGCCCTTTTAGCTATATTTTCGGTTACTCCACCCATTTCATATAGTATTCGCCCCGGTTTAACAACAGCTACCCAATATTCAGGGGATCCTTTCCCCGAACCCATACGCGTTTCAGCAGGTCTTACTGTAACTGGTTTGTCTGGAAAGAGACGGACCCATATTTTTCCACCACGGCGTGCATTTCGTGTCATTGCCCGGCGACCTGCTTCGATTTGTCTCGATGTGATCCAAGCGGGTTCAAGTGCTTGAAGAGCATATTTACCGAAACAAATATGATTACCTCGATAAGATATTCCCTTCATTCTTCCTCTGTGTTGTTTACGGAATCTAGTTCTTTTGGGGTTATAGTTGATGGTTGTTTCGGAATTCCATCTCTACTACAGAGCCGGACGTGAGAGTTTCTTCTCATCCAGCTCCTCGCGAATAAAAGGATTCCAAATGGAATTTCAATTAATTTGATTTGAATAGCTATTAGAACGTTTTTCTAAAAAATTTTC
>NW_025952257.1:0-2500 GCF_023119035.1 Salvia hispanica | reverse complement strand
TCTTTGTCACGCTTAAGAGGTCAAGGTTATGATGGTGCATCAAATATGCGAGGTGAGTACAATGGTTTGAAATCACTTATATTGAAAGAAAATCCATCTGCCAAGTACGTTCATTGTTTTGCCCATCAACTCCAATTCGTTGTGGTAAATGTTACAAAAGCACATGGTGTTATAAGTGATTTTTTTACCATTGCCACTATGATTGTCAACACATGTGGTTCATCTTGTAAAAGAAAGGATAAACTACGACAGATTGAGCATGAAAAGCTTGTCGAAGCTATAGAAAGTGGAGAAATTAAAAGTGGAAAGGTTTTAATCAAGAGATGAGTTTAAAGAGGCCGGGCGACACTCGATGGGGGTCACACTTTACTACTTTGCTTCGTTTAAAAAAAATGTGGTCGTCGATAATTGAAGTGCTTGAAAATGTGTTTGAAGATGGTTGTAATCCTGATAATAGCGGTATATCAAAAACATTAGTCATGAGGACGGTGAGCTATGACTTTGTTTTTATTTTACACTTGATGATAGAGTTGCTTGGGACAACGAATGATTTGTCAACAATTCTACAACTTGGAGATCAAAATATTGTTCAAGCTACATCTTTGATTGATACAACCAAAAGGACTTTGCGAGATTTGAGAGAGAATGGGTGGAATGAATTCTTGGTACAAGTTGAAGAGTTTTGTGTGGCTAATTTTATTGATGTCATTAGTATGAATGATACCATCAATCATCGTGTGCGTATGAAGCGGGATGGACGTGTTACTAATTATCATCATTACAAAGTGGAGATTTATTGTCAAGTAAGATTCACATTTTATTTCTCAGTTATGATTAAATTAATTATCTATGAAATACTTAACTCACATTTTGATATTGTTAGGTTCTTGATTTACTTACTTAAGAGATGGAGAATCGTTTTACGGAATTGCTTATTTGCATGAATTGCCTTAGTACAAAGAACTCATTTGCTAGCTTCAATGTTGACAAGTTGGTTCGTCTTGCAGAACTTTATCCGGATGACTTCTCGCCTATAGAATGTATGTCTCTTCCATATCAACTTAAAACTTATATCAACGATATAATTGATAAAGCTGAGTTCTCCAACATTGAAGATTTGGGAAATTTAGCCAAGATTTTGGTTTCTACCGCAAGAGATAAAGCTTTCCCGTTGGTGTACCGTTTGATTGAGTTGACATTGATCCTCCCGGTTGCAACAGCTTCTGTCGAGAGAGTATTTTCTGCCATGAAAATTATTAAGACAGATTTGCGCAATAGAATGGAGACGAATGGATGAATGATATCTTAGTTGTATACATTGAGAGGGGAATTTAAAAAAAAAAATGGAAATGAGACCATTCTTCAGCGATTTCAGAACATGGCGACTCGCCGGAAACAGTTATCATCTAGTGTGTCGTAAAAGTTGAGCAGACATTACATGTAAAATGATATTTTAATATTTATATATATATTTTAAATTTCAGCCACGGCTTGCTCAATTTTCTAGATCCGTCACTGCCCAACGGGAGCACATTCAAGGCAAATGGTCAAAACATCAAGAGGTTCTACACTAAGGAGGAACAAGATGGGGTCTTCGTTGTTGCCTTGATCAAATAGATGGAGCTTGCAAGACGTCGAGCATACGACGATAAAAAGTTGCGATATATGGGAGGCAACCCATAGTAGGTAATTTTATTTGCTTTGTGTGTGATTTTTGTTTTATCGTTTTTGGCTTGTTTCTAGTTTAGTGTTTGTTTTTGGTGTGGCGTGTTTCTTTTTCTTTAGTATGTTTAATAGGGGTAGTCTCTTATGGGTGTTTGGAGTTGGTATTATGCTTGGTTTGGTGTTGATTCTGGTGTAGGAATTCGAATTCTACAAGGATGGTGAATGAGGAGACCCAAAAATCGGACAGGAGGCCCCCAGAAAACGCCACCAGGCTGGGTGGATTTGTATTGAAAAAAACATGACCTGGCCGGGTCGGTCGAAGAGTCCTTGAAGTCCAGGAAAGGGTCGGAAACAGGTACCCGGCCAGGTGAATTATTAGTACAAAAATTCGACCCGGCCGGGTCAGTAGCGAACACTCATCAGAGTCCAGAAAGGTATCAAAATATGGTTTCCGACCGGGTGTATTTTCTGTTCAATAATCCCACCCGACCGGGTCGTTTCTCGGCGTCCCCTAGGTATAAACGGGTACGGTTTCCGCCCCTTTTCATTTTTTTTCACCGACCCGACAACTTCAACTCCCCCAAACTCGAATTCCACTCACAAATCACCACACCCAACCCAAATTTGACCCACCCATCTCTAATTCTCCATACTTTGAAGTGTTTTGTCCGATTAATTTGAGAAAATTTGGAGGATTTTCGACTTTCTCACTCACAAGAAGTAGAAATTCGTTTTTGCCTAAAATCTAAGCTTCAAAGGTACGTCTCTTACTTGAACTTCCTCTATTTTGGTGAAATTTTGGTGGGCTCTCATAATGACTTGAACTTCCTCTATT
>NW_025952256.1:0-37220 GCF_023119035.1 Salvia hispanica | reverse complement strand
CAAAACAAATGGGATGAAATTCGTGGGCAGAATTTAAACTAAATTTTAAAAAAAGCCCTTTTGAGATAAAAGAGAATCAAGAAACCATACAAAGTTGGCTTAATTCGTTTAAAAGAAGCTCCTTTATGAATGGATTCCTCAAAACTATCGAACCCAAAACCTCAAAAAAAATACAAGAAAGCCTAGAAGCTCAAATTGATATGGAATCGGAATCTTGTCAAATAAAAGTTGAACCTTTTCAAAAAAATTGGAGATATTGACAAATAACAAAAAGGGTAAGTGAAAAGTGAAACTTTTTGGACAGAAGCTAGAGAGAATTGAATAGACGAAGAAGAAGAGGACGGGAAAAAAACAATAAGCTGAGGCCCCAAACTCGAGCAAGAATTAAAATGTCCGTAAAAACCGAAAACATTAGATACTGTGAGTTCTTGTCCTCTTCAATTATGTTGGAATCAATTTCCAATTTCTTTAAATTTTAGGTAAATAGAGTAGAGTTGTACACCTAGACCAGTTTTATTATGATTGATGCCCAAAAAGCTTTTTTTTGCATTGTTAGAGATTCCCAATGGAGGGGGCAATTCTCGGCAAAATCGCCTTATCGCCAAATTATCGCCCTTTCAGGCGGCGATATCCGAAAAGCCCTTGTTGCCGATCTTTTCGGATTATCGCAAAGGATCCCCCCGGCCCTTGGCGATAATCGGCGAATAAAATTTTTTTTTTTTTTTTTTTTAAACCCCAACGGGATTTTACTTCCCCCCTATAAATTTTTCCCTCCATTCCCCTTCATCACCCCAATCTTCATTCTCTCCTTTTTTATCTCTTCTCCCAATCTTCAATTTTCATCAAAATTAGAGTTTTTAAAAAAATTTCCCATCGGGAAAGGGATAAGGGAAAGGGGGAAAGAGTCGAGTTCACAAATTCCCAACACGGATGCAAAAAGGGGTGGATGCCGTTGTTGGCGTGGGCTCTCCCCGCCAACTTCCATGGGGTCCCCCCCTTTTTGGATCCTCCGGGAGACTTTCCCTCTTTAACTCGGGCAGCCCTTCCCCGACGGTTTTATCGGCCCCCCCCGACACCCCCATCCCCGGGGACCAAAAATTTGGGGCCCGCGCAGGCCGGAGGCTTCGAGGTGGAAGAAAAGCCCACCGAGCCGCCTTCTAGGGGCGGGGGGGGGGCGCCCCCGGGTGGGCGACCCTACGGGGTTCCGGGGGGGCCCGGGGGGGTTGGGGTACACTCCCCCAAAAGGGCCGAGCGAAGCCGTGGGGCGGGGGCACGTCAGACGGGGCAAAAATACCCGGGGCCCAGATCAATGGGGGCGGGGTTGCCCGCAATCGAGCCACAAGCCCTCAATGAAGGACCATGGCCGGCGATCCGTCGGGGTTGGAACCCCAGGGGGGGCCCCGGGGACCCCCTATTTATTCTAACTTGATGACTCAAGCGAGTGGCCGAACGAGCAGGTCCCCAGATGGGGCCATCCGGATGTATGACCCGATTGTCGACGGGGGAAGTATTGGAACATCTACGAGGCAAGGTCCCCCAAAATTCGGACGGAAGCACGACGCGCGAGGAAATCGTGCGCTGCGACTTAAGCTGGAAGGGGGGGAGCGCCCCTCGATTTGGTGGGGATGGCCCGACGACCCCCGGGGGGAGGAAAAAGGCGGGGGGGGGGTGGGAAGGGCGCAACGTCAAGTGGTAACCTATCGACTTAAAAAAAGCCACTTATTCGAGCAATGTCCCCAACGACCCAAATGTACACGCCAACAGGGGGCCGGGACCCCCGAAAAAAGGGCGGCCCCCCGGAAATGCATCCAACCCGCAGACGCGGGCTCATCCCGACGCTCCGCCCCCCTCAGATTTTTTTTTTAAATCTTTGTTTATTTGCGTTTTTTATTTGTAGTTTTTTTTTTTCGTTGTATTATATTTTCCAATGATTAATACACGATGAATTTTCATTATTATTTATTTATTAAATACATTTGTGGGGAAAATTAAATAATATAAAAAATAATGATGAAAAAATGAAATGTTGAGTTAGGAGAAATGAAAATAAGGGAGAAACCAAGTAGACTTGGCTAAAAAATGGGGTAAATTTTCATTGGCGTGTGGCGGAGTTAGGGAAAAAAGGGAGTTTTGAATAGGGGCCTTTGATCTTATACCTTATTCTTTTTTTCATCATTTTTTCCCAAAATTTCATATTGTCCCGTGAAGAAATGGATTGCAAATTTAAATATCGAATATTCCATCAATGATAAAAAAAAAAAGAAAGAAGAAAATATTAACTTGATGTTATGTTGATATTGTATTAATACTAGATCATAGTTTAGAGTTTTTACAATATATGTTTGCATTTTATCACTACCATCGCTAAAGAATATAAGTAAAATTTTTTTTTTTAATTTGGGAATATGTATATTTGATGTGATCTACTAATGGTTTGCTTTTACTAATGGTGATTATACATAGATGATTACTACTACTATAAGTTAACTTAGTGGTATTTCGCTCGAGCCAAAACGAGGAACTAAAATAGTACTCCTTATTCCACTTTAGCAGTCTCAGCTTATTTTTTAGTACTCGTT
Source organism: Salvia hispanica (assembly GCF_023119035.1). Classification (NCBI taxonomy): domain Eukaryota; kingdom Viridiplantae; phylum Streptophyta; class Magnoliopsida; order Lamiales; family Lamiaceae; genus Salvia; species Salvia hispanica. Next base: position 34,641 of record NW_025952256.1, on the reverse strand, counting down.
TTGCAAAAATATATAAATAGTTAAAATGAAGAAATGGTAAAATAAGAAGAGAGTTCTCTACATTATTGTCTCTCTTAATATATTATTTCTCCACTTTAATTATTTATTATATTTTTATAAAATGAGTGTTTAAAAGTAAATGAAGACTGCTGAAACGGAGGGAATAGTATTATTTTACATACTGAAAATGCAAAATTAAAGCTTGAGGATAATACTTAAAATATGTAGATCGAATATGATATAATCTGACTTCCGTACTCACCGAGACAAATGCATCATGGGCTGATATATAAAATGCAATTATAGAATTATAACGGACAAATTATTTCTATATCACATCAATCGAACATACATGAATAAAAGAACTATTATAACGGACAAATTATTTTTTATACTCTTTTCGTTCCCTTGAGATAATTCATTTTTCTTTTTAGTTTTGTTCCAATTAAAATTATATATTACTCCCTTCATCCTAAAGAAGTTGGCATATTTTGAAAATGGTACGGGATTTTAGGAGGTTTTGTTTTGTGTGTTAAATGGAGAGAGAAAATATAATTTTTATATTCATGTGAGAGAAAACTTTTTCCAAAAAGGGAAATGTGACATCTTGTATGGGACAGACTAAAAAAGAAAGTGTGCCAACTTCTCTAGGACGGAGGAAATACTAATAATTAAAATACTTTTATCACTATGATTCTCCTATTTTATTTTACTCTCTCTTTACTACATAAAATAAAATTACATAAAAATAGTCGTCGATCTTAATTCCTTTGCTTGGGACGAAGGGAGTCAAGGAAAAAAGTAAACTTCTACAAAACATCATAATGCAAAATCGATTAAAAATCAGTAGCTCAGTCATCATGTCTATCTGAATTATTATTCAATTAGGTGGTGGATTTTAATCATACCAATTATCATACAGTCACAGAGTCACTAGTTTGAATCCTGCTTATATGAATAGAGATTTTAATTAAAAGATATTATCAGAGTCTAATAATCATAAAGAAAATATACAATCGCAAATATCATCATTTAGCTCGCTAGTTTTCTTTTATTATTTTTATCACTTTACAGCATATATATACTAGTACTAATATATTTGGCCGCTTTGACTTGTTTGTCGCCGTTTAATGTTTTTATATGGTTGCTTTGGATTGCATTTAGTTTTTAATGTATGAATATGTATATATTTTAATAATTTTTGTATCGGATGTTTGTTTTGCATGGAAGGGCTCTGTTTTTTTATTATTGGAGTTTTCCTTATTTAATGATATTTAATGTAAACGTCAAAGACAATGAGCCACTTAACAACTTTTTATAATTTATTTCTTACGGAGTACAGTACATTATTATTGTTTTCCATATTGTAAAAATAACCTGAAATGAAATTGCAAGCCTTTTACTTGTATGAAGAAAATTCACAATTGGGTGGAACCAAATTAGCCTTGAGTAATCTTGTACAAATATTTAGATCTGATTCATGTGTATACAATACTACTCCTATTATCTATTTTATTATAAGGTTGAGGTACGGCAAGTAACTTTAAGAAATTACTGACTAATTTTAATTTGCCACTAAAAACAAAAAGATGAGAGAATCAATATTAATTATTAAATTTTAAAGTTGCATTTATAAATGGAGGGATGCGCACTACATACAGAATATGCTTCATTGCTACTTATAATCGAGATCTTACAACAAATTTAATTTATTTTAAAGTTGCATTTAAAAATGGAGTGATGCGCACTACATACAGAATATGCTTCATTGCTACATACTTATAATTTTATCGAACAATTCAAACTTTTTCTGAAGTCGAATCTACAAATTATTGAAGTTGTACGCGACTTATATTTTACTATGGGAGAATACATAAAGTGATGCACAAAATAAAAAATTAATTAATAAAATAGAAAAGTATATGGTGTGCATTAAAAAGGCCAGTCATTATCACATGGTATTAATGTACTAAGGTTTGTGTTTTTTAAGTGGAAATGATTTGAAATTTAACATTATATAGATAAATCTTCCAGTTTGTTTTCTAGTCATGAACAATTAATTGATTTGACAGCTTCGCGAACATTACATATTACAGTCAATTAATCTAATAACTAATCCAGTACTCCACTATTTATTTTTTCATTATTAAAATGCCACATTGCTGTATTAGCCAAAAATGTTATAGTAAAGTATTGTATGAGTGTTGTTTGCTAATATTTACTATTGACTTGAAATTTCCAATGATAGCACTCTAAAAATTTGAATATGTGATATACTGTATTTTTTTAAATTCGAATTATAGAAGTTAGCTCTAAACCGAATTAATACTATTATCGCATAACATTTGTATAATTAAATTTGATACAAACATAGTTAAGGTCCCCACATGTAATGTCTTTTTATACATTTTTTATTACAAGACAAAATACATTCTTTGGCCTAATTTCCAAATTAGGATAACAAGACTCCAATCGTGTCATTGAATTACAGTATCCAAGAGTCCGATCTACAAGCAAAAAAAATACTATAATTATATTGATTTATTTTGTCATTCTTGTCATATTTTTCTAGCAAGAAATTTAAATAAAACATAGCGAGAGTTTTTTTAAAGTACGAGTCTAGTGTATACTAGTATTATAAATGAGTTAATTGCTAGTAGACGTAGTGTCTAAAATTCGATTCGTTCATTCAATATAACAATGTATCCTCAAAAGGATATTTCATTGATTCAAAAATACTATTATCTCCGTTCCCCAAATTTTGACACACTTTGACCCGGTACAAGTTTTAAGAATGTAATTGAAAGTGATGAAAAAGTTGGATGGATAGTTGGTTCTACTTTTAAAGTATTAGTTTTATAATAAAATGTGAGTATGAATAAATTAGTGGAATATGGTCTACTACCAAAAATAAGTAAAGTAAGTTGCAAATTTTCAAAGACGGACTAAAATCAGAATCGCCAAAATTGAGGGACTGTAGTAGGAAAACTTATTCTAATGGAATATTCAATCAATAATTGAGAGAGATGTGACTAATGGACCCCTTTCAATATGCCAGCCCATGGGCCTAATTATGAATTTGAACCTCATAGTTGAGCAATATTATTTGAATCAAATTTTCAGCTCATAACAAATTTTATGAAATTGGTAATATAACTTCTTATGTTATACACTATTACTCAAATGTCCAAAAAAGAGTATAGGAGCAAATATATGAATTGAAAAGTATGACAAACGCCGCCTAACCCTTCCCCAGACCCCAACCTAACAATACGAAACAAAATCCAACAAACTCACACTCACATATCCCTTACTTTGTGTTTGTGTTGAACTTGACATCAGGATTTCTAATAGATTTAAGCCACATATCAGCCATAACCCGCGCCGAGACGCTCCAGAGCACGTCCGGCCCCTTTTCAACCCCGCTTCCCTTCTTCCCTATCCCATATGCCACGAGCCACCGCAACGCCGTTAGCCTCTCGCTTCTCCGTGTCCCATCCGATCCTCGCCCTCCACTCCTCACCTTCATCCCCCCTACTTGCAAACTCCACACCTTATACCTTCCTCACTCTTGTTGGTGCACGTCCCAAACATGCACCAACACCACCATTGCCCCTCCGACCCTTCATACCGCCTCGATGGGGTCGCGGAGCTGACCAGGATCGCCACCATTACACCCTCCGAGTCCATACCCCTCCCACCCACTCCTCAATCGTCACGGCCGAATCAAGAACACCATCAAGATCAAGTGGTGAGACTTCAAAAGGCGCCTCTTCTTCCGAATGTCGCTGGATCCTCCGCCTCCACAGCCATGTCCTCTATCTTCGCAGAGAAGCCGAGTGTCACACCTCAACCCTTATGACATATGCACTTACTATAAATAAATTCAAAAATTTATAATAAATAATCCCCACGTAAGTAAATAAAACACATATATTATATCATTTAAAAAATCAACATTTATCAAGTACATATTTCAAAACGTTCTAATCCGTAGTGAGACCTCTCACCACTCTATATACTATAGATTTATCTACATGCATAAATGATGGGGGAGAGAAGTTGCAAAATACGTCAGCCCGACCCTTATGATAATTGTAACTCACGTCAACCCACGAATCATTGATATCTTATTCCCGAAAAATATTAGTGGTTTATATGAGCCACAACTCAGCATATAAACCTTACCTTTAATTTCACACACATATATCAAACTCATTCTTTCATCAAAATATATCACCGGAAGTAATAAATATCATAAACAATTTAACATTCATATGCATATGCCTCTCCATTCTTTTTATTATTCTCGACACATCAAGCCCGATATCTCGCCTCGGATTTCCATTGTATACGACCCGTAGGTCCCTTTTCATTATTTGACCTTTCCACGAAGGCCCCTCTTTGCTTTTTGACCTTTCCACGAACCTCAAAAATTGGTCTTTAGAATACATAAACAAATATAAATAAAGCTAATTTAAAAAGTCACACTTATCTACTTTCTAAACAATATCATATACGTGTGGTTTGATAAAATTGTACACGCCATACGCTTACCTTTCGTTAATTAAATTCATACTTTTGAAGTTGAAGGTAAAATGGAATATTACAAATACGTGTATAAACAAAGTCATAGTAAATAGATATTACTAGAGCAAGTATATAAAGAATTTAGTTAGACAAATAGTACGTACACACATATATATAAATAGATGCACACGTTATTACACAATTAGCCATATGTATGTGGTTTAAATATAAAATGTGTATGGCTTAGTAATTGGAAAAGTACTCGTACATATACGTAAACACCTAACATATAATTCAATTACTTTAATAACTCAATTACATATAATTCTGTGATATACAATTGTTCATCATAGGTATATTTCTAGATACACAAGGATATAATTAACTTAACATCTCATAATTTACTAAACACAAAATACTGCAACTCACTCATATCTCTATAATTCTAATGGTAATATATCACGTAGTTATAATAAAATATGTAATTATGCAATATGATGTATGATTTGGGTTACGGATGTCACACCGAGAATGTAATCAACTGTGACTCCCTCCTCACTCACATTCCAAATGCCACTTGACACCCTCTCCCTCCTCCCACTGCTCGCCATCGCGGCCATGGACTTCACGGCCGCGATGGTGCTGTTGAGAATATGCCTAGCTCGAGATCATCTGTTGACGAGCATGGCATGATGATTGAAGATGAGAAAGAAATAATTGATTGTGAGAGCAAAGGCATCAAGATGCTCAATATGGATAAGGTGCCAACTCAGGGTGAGGACCAAGTACATGCCCGTAGCTGGAAAGACGTGCTCACAGGAGAAAAGAGAGATGTCCTTTGATGAATGTTATTGTTGTGATTTTATAGCCTGCTTGGCAGAGTTTTGTTTGTATATTCCTTTAGGTTAAATCAAGATTAGTATAAATAGAGATGCTATGTAAAGAGTTCACTTGGTTTTCGAACACATCTATTTCCGGAAATACAACTATAATGCTTTCTTCTAAAAATATGGTCTTTACTGTTTTTCTTCAGGTGCGCCCTCCTTGCTCCGCCCTGTATGATCGCACTCGCGATCCCCTCAAATGCCACCTGCTCGGCCGTCTTCCCACACAGCTCATCCATCAACCATTGTTGATAACATCCTGCTTGACAACTCCTCAAGGCCTAATGCAGCCATTTTCTGAAATACCTCAAATCCTGCCTTGTCTGACTGAATCACTATTGGTTTGGACATGTGCATTGCTAGCTTCGGAGTCTCCTTCCTCCCAACAGCCACGTTGAATGGATTCGCAGCGGCTAGATAGCCCCCGTTCCTCGTCTGCACCACGCAGCCTAATCCCTTGCCTAAATTCCGGCAAGAAAACCTCTGCCTCGGCTCCCTCTTCTTCCTCCTCGTAGGAGTGGGGCTTCAAAGCCTGCGTTCGAGCATCTTCGTATTTGGATTCATAGTCTTCATCTTCATTGCCTTCAAGCATTAAGAGAAACTCTCTAGTTACTTTATTCTTCATCTGCATCTAGTGCTTGTGATTCTGTGTCGTCATCCAATTTGAGTGCTTTCTCATCTCCCATCATGGATTCAAGGGCCTTGATTTGTTGTGCTATGGAGTCAAGCTCATTTAGCCTTGTCAAATGGGATTCATCTTGGACAATTTCTTTAACAACCTTACTTGAAACTGAGCTCTGCTCCCTCTTCTTCCTCCTCGTAGGAGTGGGGCTTCAAAGCCTGCGTTCGAGCATCTTCGTATTTGGATTCATAGTCTTCATCTTCATTGCCTTCAAGCATTAAGAGAAACTCTCTAGTTACTTTATTCTTCATCTGCATCTAGTGCTTGTGATTCTGTGTCGTCATCCAATTTGAGTGCTTTCTCATCTCCCATCATGGATTCAAGGGCCTTGATTTGTTGTGCTATGGAGTCAAGCTCATTTAGCCTTGTCAAATGGGATTCATCTTGGACAATTTCTTTAACAACCTTACTTGAAACTGAGCTCTGCTCACTGGAGCCAACTTGTGGGGATTTTTAATTCCCATGAGGTTTGCTCATGTGTGCTCGTGCGCATGGGCGTCTATCGTGTGCCCTTGGGCGCGCGTCTCTCGTGGGCCTTCGGGCTCGTGTCTCTCGGGCCTTTGGGCCCGGCGATCCCTTGGGCCTCCGGGCCCTCGGCGTCTCTCGTGGGCCTCCGTGCTCGCGTCCCTCGGGCCTCCGGGCCCGTCCATCTCTTGGGTCCTCGGGCCCTCGGTGTCTTCCATCGGGCCTTCGGGCCCAATGTACAACGGGCCTAGGCCCAGAATCATGCTTCGCGCATGTGCTTCCCATCGGGCCTCGTTCCCTTCAGCGTCCAATCCCTTGGGCCTTCGGGCCCTCGGTGTCTCTCGTGGGCCTTCGGGCTCGCGTCATATCCCTTGGGTCTACGGGCCCTTGGTGTCTCTCTCGGGCCTTCGGGCTCGTGTTCTTCGTGCCTTCAAGTGCAAGAGTCGGAACATGGCTCCCAAAAAATCCTACGACACGGACACGTGGTGGTACGTAAATCAATTACATAATAATCAGATCTATTTAGCAGATTATTTAGACAAAACCTATTCGCGTAATTATCACATGTATCATGCTCATAACTTGAATTAATCATGCTTTAAGAATATTGAAACCTAAAACATGCTTATCTACGGAGCAGATAAATACCTAATTAATTCTCCTAAGAATTGAAGATGGCTAGCTTCTTCTCCACGTGATGCTTTGAGTACTAGACCACAAATCTTCTCTCTGGTTCCCGAACTGTATCCAATATCAGTGTGGGCTGATCTTACTAGAATACTAGGACTTAAATAAAGAAGACAGAAGAAATCCTTTTTGGAATAGGAGAAGAATTCGAAATTCTCTTCAGCTTAGGGCTGAAAATTTTGAAAATTTCAATAATGAAAATTGTGTTATTTCTGTCTCCTTTATTCTCCTATTTATATTAAGTTCCTTTTGGGCCCAGACAGGGATCTATGGAAGGTTTTGGATATGGGCTCATCCAATTTACTTTTTACTAATTAAATTGAACCCACAATTTAATATAAGTTATAATTGGAATATTACGAGCAGCCACTACAGAAGTAATATTGAACTCTCCCCATCCAAATCCGAAATTACAAGTAATCCGGGTTTCCGTTTAACTTTCATTTCTCGTGCTTAAGATTAAAATGTCCATTAATTAATTAATGTCTACTATTGACTTAATTAATTAACTTCTTATTAATTCCAAGAGTGGACTTAGCATGAAACGCTTATTTATTATTCATAGAGTAATCAAACTCCAACTAGCTAGGTTCCGAATAATAAAACCTTGTTTCGCACTCCTCTTGAGGACATTATCAAACGAGACTCTCCTCGCGCACGATTCAATATAATAGAAATCCTAGCACCGCTAGATATTGATCACCACTACCCAATATATCAGGATAATTGGGTTACGAAAAACCCGCAACATTTGATAAGTCAAAGTAGTGCATAATCAATACCATATGCTCAATGCTAACCTACATTGATTAAGAAACAAATATTATCAAGACCTCGCCTTTCAGTAGATAGCCCAAGGACAAGTCTTGCTGTTAGATCCGTTCAGTGCTATACCACACCAATGTCATCTTATTTCAGTAAGGCTTAGAAATATGCGGACTGACATTGCAACCTTTCTCGATGGATAGTAAAATTCCATCTAGGTTGTGAAATTCATCTTTTTCTTTGTTTAGAACCGACCGTGTTACCTTAAAGTGGATGACGCCCACAACCGGTCTACTAAAACAAAGACTTAGACTTTGTTAAGTTAACTTATACATTTAAACATGCACTTAGACATCCATTAAATGTAAAACATAACAACATTATGACAAAAATAATCTGTTTTATTCCTTGGAAAATAAAATAAGAGTTTTACAGTATTCAATCACTCGAAACGTGATTTCTAGTATACAAACTCTAACACTCGGGCCCTCGGTGTCTTCCATCGGGCCTCGGCCCGGAATCATGCTTCGCGCATGTGCTTCCCGTCGGGCCTCGTGCCCTTCGGCGTCCAATCCCTTGGGCCTTCGGGCTCGCGTTCTATCCCTTAGGCCTACGGGCCCTCGGTGTCTCTCTCGGGCCTTCGGGCTCGTGTTCTTCGTGCCTTCAGGTGCAAGAGTCAAAACATGGCTCCCAAAATATCCTACGACACGGACACGTGGTGGTACGGGCCTACCATAGAACGCTGCCGACTAGGATTTCTGGAGTAAGGGGCCCCTTCGGGGGTGGGCCTGTGCGACTATAAATATTGTTTACCCATGCTTTAGTTTTAGGGTTTTGAGATTTTTTCTCTCTAGGTGAAGCCGCCGTTTCTCTAGACTCCATCGCCTTCTTGCTCTGTTCTAGGGTTTGCTTTTGCCGGCGCCGCCGCCAACCCTTCTAGGGTTTCCCACAGCCGCCGCCGTTCTCGTGCATCTCCTTACAAAGTCTCATCATCCTTCGCCACTGTGACGCGCTGAGGTCTTAATCGCATCCTCTTGGCAGATCCTAAGCAGCCAATCGTCCTCCCCTCCTATCTTCCACGGTGGTTCCTCCGCCGTTGACCTAGATTGGAGATGGGAGGCCTGAGTCGTTGCCGTCTACTACAGAGCCACACTAGAGTACCGGTCATGTTCCTTTCGTGAGGAATCAAGGAGACTCCGTCGCCGTCAGCCAACACTCTCTTCAGAGGATAATCGCCGCTCCAGGGGGTTAGTTCCATATCAAGAGAGGCCGGTTCGCCTGAACATAGCGACTGGTATCCCATTGGTAAACTCTCTCCTTTACCTCTTTCTTTTTTCCTTTTTCTGGTGTCACCTTTACTATCATCTGGCCTTCATCCTTGCACACGCATAGTGTGGACATAGGTAGATTGGTCTTGTTATTATTTTTTCTTTATCTAGGGTTTTTATTATAGAGTTCATACCAGGTGTAAGGAGGCCTGACCTTGATGATATAATGAGCAAATATAAATATTTCGCTCACCTTTGCAAAGTTGGAGGCTCCCAATACAACCTTGCTACCCTAGTCCAACACTTCAAGATCTCCCTTCAATCCATCCAGGATGGGGTCACCCGAAGTAAATCTGAAGAGGAGCTCATAAGTGAGGTCGACCACCAGCTTCAAATAAAATACAATAGTGCGTGGTTGGCCGAGAACCAAGCTTCGAATCCTGATTCAAGCCTTGCCGCACGAACTATTCTCCCGGCGGAAGGTATAACATCTGACTCTTCTAGTATTTCACTAACCAAGGACAACATCCTCCCCATTAGGGAAGGATGGGGTCCCTCGTTGTGTGGGGAGTTCCAACCAATGTTGCGTACCACAGCAAAGGCTGGATCCTCTTCGGATTTAAGACCTACTCGGACCTGGAAAAAGTTCGGAATAGGGGCCCATATGCTGTGTTCGGGATCCCTCTTATTCTCCAGCCAGCACCGGCGAGTTTCAATCTGGAGGATAACGTCAAGCTGCAAATTCCAATCTGGATCCGCATACCGGATCTGCCACTCACTCTCTGGACTAAATCAGTGGTGGAAAAAATTGCCTCGGCGGTAGGCACACCTATTGCAGTTGATCAAGCTACCATCCGGCGCCAATCTCTAGATGGACCATGGGTTCAAATTACCCTTGACATGCAAAAAGACCCCTGGGATAGCTTAAACATAACTCTACCGGATGGATCATCGATGCACCAACGCATTATCTTTGAGCACCTCCCAAAAATTTGCCATCTATGTCATGTGTTCGGCCATGCGACACTGGGCTGCCCAGGGCCGGAGGAACGGGAGAGACTGCGTATGGAAAACAAAAAACGGGAGCCCTCAAGGCCGCGTACAACCGCCAAAAGTAGGGAGTCGAGCCGTGGAAGAGATATAGCCATTCGTGGTTCAGCAAATAGCAGGCAGCTGCTAAATGTGGTGACTCAAGCCACCTGGAAACCATCTGGGAAAAATCAATCCAATGGGTATACGGGCGTTCATTCCACGTCCAAGGACCCTCTGGAAGGAAACCGGTTCCAGTCTCGGCAAGACAAACCGGAGGAGGCTGGCGAGGATCAAATGGAGGAGGAAACGGTCCAAGAGACTCCACCACAATTTCTACCCGTCTCCACGGAACATAAGGACAAAGGCAAAGAACCTGATATGGTCCCTGAAGATCTTTAATTGGACTTTATTGGCCATGTTGAGGACTCGGAGTCTGAGGGACCGGATCAGGCTCACGCATACATTACCCATCGAGGTGCAAACCATGGGGCTCTCGACCCACTGGAATTCCCTAATTTAGGAGATGTTGTGGCGGCCAGTCGGGGCAGGAAGAAAGAATCTGCTACCAGATCAGGGGGGCGCCAGGGTCGAAAGATACAGCCCAACAACTCTCCGAGAGAAGATGCTACTAATCTTGTTCCTGAGTTCGAGAAAGAAGCTGCTCGTGATGACCACATCGGACCCGACATTAATCAGCCACATATTGAGGATGCTAATCCTCCAAGTGTGTGTCATCGATCGAAAAGTCGAGGTCCGAGGAAGGATGCCACAACTGGCACCTCTATCCGAAAGAAGATCGGCAAGAACAAGCGATCCCTCTCGTGTAATAACCGCCCTCTGGGCGTTCCCGATTTCGTCCCGCCCCAATGATAGTTACAACCTGGAATGTCCGGGGTATGCAGCCGCCAAAAAGACACCCAGTGGTGGCTGAGCAAATAAAGAGAAATCGGGTCGATGTCATGGGTCTTGTGGAAACCAAGATGAGGAAACCAAACTTGGAAGCTTTCATGGCCAGGTACTTTCCCTCTTGGAAATTTGTTTTTGTTCTTGCAGAAAGAAATGATACTTGCAGGATGCTTCTCCTCTGGAACCCACAAACAACGGTTCTAGAAGTGGTCAATACAGAGCAACAAGCCATTCACACAAAAATCAGGTGTATTCGCTCTAGAAATTCTTTTCTTTTCTCTCTTGTTTATGGTTTGCACTCACCTGAAACACGACAACCCCTCTGGGACTCGATGCTAGATTTTGGATTGCAGGGACTTCCATATTTGGTGAGCGGGGACTTCAATGCAGTCGTGCATGTCGATGAAAGGCGTGGATTTAGGAAGCCAGACAACAGGGAAATGGATGGCCCCATTCAGGCTTGTGCGATTCTTGGGCTACAAGATGTGCCTTCTACGGGCTGCTTTTTTACATGGACCAATGGCCACGTCTTTAGTAAGATTGATCGAGCGAAGGTAAATCAGGAGTGGCTGGACAAGGGCTTCATTGCAAACACAAAGTTCCTCCCGTCGGGTTTTCAAACCGACCACTCACCGGCTGTAACAAAAATCTTTGCAGACGTCCAAGCCGCCCCAAAGCCCTTTAAGTTCTTCAATTTTTGATGAGCCACCCAGACTTTGAAAGTACGGTCTTAGGGACTGGAGGGCCCATGTTGTTGGTTCTCATCAGTTCAAGCTCTTCCAGAGGGCGAAGGCTTTCAAATAATTTCTCAAAGCCTTTAATTTCAAGGAATTCAGTGACATATCGGCCTGGGCTAAAGAAGCAACGAAGCAGCTCGAGGAGCTGCAACTTAAAGCAGACCGGGACACCTCAAATAGAGCCTTACAAGATCAAATCAGACTTCTCAAACAGAAAACCGAGCTCCTTGTCACCTCAGAAAAGAACTTCTACAGCCAGAAGGCCGGTCTCAAGCATCGCCTTCTCAGTGATCGAAATACAGCCTTCTTCCATGCCATGGTGCGAACCAACAATACAAGAAACACCATTGCCCTCCTCTGCAAACCAGATGGTTCGCTCATTGAAGATCAAGATAAGATTGCGGATAGCTTCGTCCATTTCTACAATGGACTCTTCGGAGTTCCAAAGGATGCTACGCCTCTTATCCCAGAAGTCATCCGCACTGGCTACACCCTGAATGATGACGAATCACTTAGTCTCATTAGGGGAGTCTCGGACATGGAAATAAAGAAAGCTCTCTTCTCCATAAAGGATGACAAGGCCCCGGGTCCGGATGGATACTCCTCGGCCTTCTTTAAAAAGAATTGGGGCACGGTAGGCGCGGACCTCACAAATGCAGCTCTGGAGTTCTTTGAATCTGGGCATCTCCTTAAGAGCTTCAATACCACTGCGATTGCTCTCATACCAAAGACGGCGAGCAGCCCTCAAGTAAGTGACTTTCGACCCATAGCTTGCTGTAATGTCTTTTATAAGATTATTACTAAGATCCTTACTAGACGTATGGAGAGTTTCTTGCCTAAGTTAGTCAACCAGGCTCAGTCTGCTTTTGTCCCGGGTCGAAACATAATAGATAATATTCACCTTGCCACGGAATTAATGCGTCGATATGATCGGGCTAGAGGCGTCCCAAGGTGCACTATCAAAATTGACTTGAGGAAGGCCTATGAAATGATATGCTGGGACTTTCTAGAAAACGTCCTTTTAGGGCTCAACTTTCATCCAGTCTTCGTGGAAAGGGTCATGGAGTGTGTGACATCCCCGTCATACTCAATAATGATCAATGGTAGCCCACATAGTTTCTTCAAAGGTAAGCGAGGGATAAGACAAGGTGACCCAATGTCCCCCTCTCTCTCTCTTTTTTTTTTTTGGTGTTTCAAAGAATGGAATTAAAAACAACGAAGAAAGAAAATTACAGGTGAGACACGGGCATACCCGAGGCATACAATCCAACTAGCCAAGGCTAGTAGGTTGGTGGGGGGGGATGTCATGTGGAAATGCTCGATAGATACAGGGAAGAGCATGATTACAATACAAAAGTCTCACTAAAATTCCATTGATAAGCACCTGTCGGCAGGAGTCCTTTCCTCTCTGTTTGCGTCCACCACCGGTCCCTCAACAAGGATGAGGGAGGGCCTCATTAAAACCCCTTAGAGAAAAAACCCAATGGGAAAAACTCTCTAAGGGGAAAAAGAGTACCCAAGTGGTATGTTTGATGGCCAGCTCGTCCCTAGACGCCAAGATAATTCTGCACTGTTTCATGTGGGTATCGTGAGTACAATGTGGCATAAGTGATCTTCTTTACCTCAAACACAATGTGTCTTGGATCAAAATCAGTTCCTTCATGGACCATAGCGTTCTGTGCCTTCCATGTAAGGCTAACTGTCGCCATAAGTGCAAGTCTACGTGCCTTGCGAAGCACAGTCGAGACTCGTTCCTTGGTCATCCATTTAATAGCGCTTGGAATGGAGCCAAGTAGCCTTCTAAGTCCAAGCCAGGATTTGATGGATATCCAGACTTCTCTTGTCTTTCGGCATTTGAAGAAAAGGTGGTCGGCCGATTCGGTGTGCGTCAGACATAACGGGCAGTGTTGGTCGGAGTTTAGATAACCCAGTCGGTCCCTCGTCGCCAGGCGTCCCTTGATAGCTTGCCATGTTGTGAAGGAGAACTTTGGCGGCACAAAATCTTTCCAAATGAACCTAGGCCAAACTTGCGCTCGCCTTTTGGTCGGAACCAATCATATGCTTCGGCTGTCCCTTTTGTTGCCTCCCACTTGGTCCAGAGTTGTGCGACTTCTTCTCTAGTCCGGACATTGAGTAGTTCGTCCCTAATCTCAAGGAGTTGCTTGATGAGGGGTGATTCCCTTTTCCTCGGCCTCCAATCTCAGATTGTTGTGTGTTCAAGGTATTCACTATGGATCCATTTGATCCATAGTGAGTCCTTCTTCAAATGGATATTCCACAGGTTCTGGGCCATCAGCGCCTTGTTCCATGCGCCGAGATCCCGAAAGCCAAGTCCGCACTCGTCTTTTGGCAGGCATAAGTCCTTCCACGCGATTGGGGGGTGTTTCGTTCCCCAAAGGCATTCCCGGCAGATAGATACAATTCGGTCCCGAACATTCGCTGGGAGGGGAAACACTTGCAACTAGTAGCATTCCACGCCCTGCAACATGGACCAAATAAGCTCAGCTTTGCCTGCATAAGATAGGTTTGTACCTGTCCATTTATTAGTGATCGAGGCAATCTTTTCAATAAGGGGCGAGTAGTGCATAAAATTGAGCTTTTTAGATTCCAGTGGGACGCCTAAGTATTTGACCGGAAGGCTTCCAATCTGGAAGCCAAAAATCTCCTTGATATCCTCGATGTCCCTTTCGCTGGGTAATGCCGCACATGAAAATGTTGGATTTGTCCTTGTTGATTTCCAAGCCCGAGCATTCTGAAAATTCTTGCATGGTGTCAGCAAGGATGACCATGGACATTGGATCGCCCCTGCCAAACAACATAAGATCATCAGCGAAGGCTAAGTGAGTAATTTTTTGTTTAGCACACTTCGCGTGGAAGTTGAAGTCGTTGTTGGCTGTTCGGATGGTAAGCAGCCGGGAAAGATACTCCATGCAGAAAATAAAGAGCGTTGGGGACATGGGGTCGCCTTGTCTGATGCCCCTTTTGCCTTCAAAGAAACCATGAGGGCTACCATTGATAGCGATGGAAAAACGTGGGGAAGTAACACATTGCATCACCCAAAACACAAACTTTGGGTGTAGATTCAAGCCATTGAGCACGGCTCTGATGAAGTCCCAGTCGATTGTATCATAGGCCTTGCGCAAGTCGATTTTGATAGTGCATCTTGGGGAATTCTTCTTATTTGCATAACCCCTCATCAATTCTTGGACAAGGTGTATATTATCCATGATGCTTCTACCAGGAATGAAGGCCGATTGCGCTGTGTTGACAAGCTTATTCAGTAATGGTAGCATTCGGGCTGACAAGATTTTAGTGATAATCTTGTAGACCACATTGCAACACGCGATGGGTCTGAAATCACCAACTGTGGGATTCACTGTCGTTTTGGGAATCAAGCTCACAACTGTCGTGTTGAGATTCTTCAAGAGACGTCCTGTGTTGAAGAACTCTAAAACTGCCCCGATCACATCTTCCCGAATTCTGTCCCATTGGTTCTTAAAGAAGGCTGATGAATATCCATCCGGTCCCGGGGCCTTGTCGCTGCCAATATCGAACAAGGATGTTTTGATCTTATCCTCGGTGACACTTCTCACCATGTTGCGACTGTCCTCCTCATTGACAAGAGGTCCCATTTGGATTACCTCATGATCGATTGGGTTGGTTTCCCTTTTAGTACCAAGGAGCGAGGTGAAGTAATCCACAAATTCCTTAATGATCTCCTCTTGGTCTCTTGTCGCTGTGCCATCATTCTTATGAAGGAGGGAGATGCAGTTCCTTGAATTGTTCCTCTTCACAAGTGAATGAAAGAATGTTGTCCCTCTGTCGCCTAGGCTTGAGAATTTGAACTCGGCCTTTTGCTCAAAGTATGCCCCTTTCGGATTCTTCAAGATAGGCTGCCTTTTGTCTTTGGGTTTTGATAAGGCTCCTCAAATCCAGATTGGTAGTGTCGATATCAGCCCGTTTTTGAAGCTCAGCAAGAAGGTCGACAGCTTCCTTTGTTCGCTTGGATAGCTCACTAAACTCAGTGAAGTTAAAAGATTTCAAGTGTTGCTTGAACAATCTGCCCCTTTCGGCTAGCACAAATTGTGCCAAGCCATGGACGTTGACACGCCAATTCTCCTCCATGAGCTCATTGAACCGGTCGTGCTTAAGCCAAAAATTGAAAAATTTGAAGGGCTTTGGAAATGAGGCAGTGTTACCAAACAGGGTGGTGACGACCGGTGAATGGTCCGCATAAATCCCAGGTGGCAAGTATTCAGTGGCGGCCATGTATCCACTCGTGAACCCCAAGCGTCATTGACCATGGCTCTATCGATTTTGCTCAAGATGCCCCTGTTTGTGGTGAAAGTATAACGGCAGCATGTACCCATTGTATCTTCAAGGGCAAGGAGGGCGCAAGTGTCCACCATGTTTTTGACTTCATATTCCGTTGGGATGTTTCCCACAATCCGTTCATTGGCTGCCATTACGTTGTTGAAGTCCCCACTAACGAGAGTTGGTTCAGCCTGCGAGACATTATCAATTAACGAGTCCCATAAAGGTCTCCTATCAGGAATGGTATGTTCACCATAAAAGAGCAAGCACCTGATTTTGGTGTGGATTGTTTGGGTATGTTCACCATAAAGGTATCCAATCAGGAATGGTATGTTCACCATAAAGGTCTCCTATCGGCTTCTTTCTTTTCGCACTCACGGGCATGGATTTAACTTCCACCCCAGATGTGCTTCTTTGCGTATTACTCACCTTGCTTTTGCAGATGATCTTATGCTTTTTGGAAGAGGAGATAATCACTCAATGCAGGTCCTGGCAGATGCAATGATGGAGTTCTCAGCCTGCTCAGGCTTGGAAGTTAATCAAAGCAAATCTAACATCTTCTTGGCAGGCTCGATGACCCAAGCAACCCAAAATCACATCTTGGCTATCTTTGGATTCCCAGAAGCCCACCTACCCGTCAAGCACCTCGGCATCCCGCTTGCCTCGAGGATGCTCAAAACGGCGGATTATTCCAACTTGATCGACAAAGTTGCATCCACCGTTAAAAAATGGAATTGTAAGTCCCTTACATATGCGAGCAGACTGGAACTTATTAAATCTTGCTTGCAGGCTGTGGAGGCCTATTGGTTGCAAGCCTTTCCGATACCGGATAATGCCACCTCGAGGATCGTTGTCACCGCAAATTTTTGTGGGGGGCGAGAGTGGGAAAAGGTTAAGGACATCTCCCCTTCCAAAAGGGGGGGGACTTGGCCCGGGGGACCCAAATTGGGAACCTCCCTTTTTGCATGCAAAGATCTTGTGGAATATCCACCCCAAAAGCGACCCCCTTTGGGATTCGCGGACCCAAAACGAAATTTCGGACCCCCTTTCCCGGGACAAAAACCAGGGGAAAAGAAGACTCCACGCTTTTTGCATGTTTGCCCCACCCGTGAGCTATGCTCCCAAAGGAACAAGGGAAAAAAGAGGATCTCCCGAAATTTTAAGACCAAGGTTTGGCGGTTTTGAATGGTTCGGGAGAGAAGATAATTGGGCCAAATATGTTTGAAAGGCATGATCCCGCGAATCTCCTTCTTGCCTCCCCTTTTGGGGGGGAATCCCACTGTCTATATTTGGGGAGGAGACGGAGCAACATCTCCTATGATCGTGGGGAGAAGATGTCGATCCCCTTTTTTTTGTCGGAAACTTGGCATCGGGAAAATCGGGGGAGGTTTATTTAGGCCACCCCCACCATAAGAAGGCTATTAAAGGCTTGCAAGGGATAGAAGCCCTTTTCCCGTCATCCATTTTTAGGCCTTTGCTTTGATGGAACGTTTTACCCTGGGCTTGCCCGAAATTATCCAAAGATGGAAAAGATTCGATCAAAAAGAGTGCTCTTCCGATCAAGACAGCAACTTATAGATTGTATGCAAATTTTTCCCCGGAAAAAGCCCTACTCATCCCCCGATCGCAATCAACTGCCGGATGGGAATACTTCACTTAGAGCGGGACAGGGGATCTACATGGAGCCTTCCGGTACTTTTTTTCCTTTCGGATCTTTTTTTTCCCAAAAGGGTTTTTTGGGCCGAGTTTTAACAAAGGGCCCCCTTTCCCCCACGGAAGGTTCCCTGTGATGATTCTTTGATGTTTGATCCCGGGGTAGGCCTTTTGCATTGAAACAGCTAAGAATTTTCATGCTTTACTTGGGGATGCTCAAGGGGTTCTCGATATTTGTTTTTAGGAAATTTTATTTAAAATCAAAAAAAAAAAAATGTCTATGCGTTGGTCTTTATTTTCCCCCATCGGGGGCGGTGTGGGGGGAGGAGCCGATTCGCAAATTAAAGGCGCCATAGAGATCTTGAGCCCGCTCCTCTTTACCCCACTTGTCATCCTCCCCGGGCACCAAGGATGACTTTGCCCAGAAAGAAACAGTGGTCGGGCTTCCCTTTCCAAAGGTGTAAACCCCAAATCCTAATGCCTCCATCTTTTTCCATGATTTGGAATCCTAGTTTCAAAACTAGCTCAACTCCTTTAGCCTTTCCAAAAAGGCTAAGGTTGTGTCCCATTGCCTAATTTTATCCCTTCAAAGCTATTTTCAATGGATTCTTGAATCAAACCACTCAAATCAACCGTTTTCTAACCAAAGTCCAGCTCCTCCGCGCGACGCAGCCACGTAGATCGAAATGGCCGGCTCGAACTTCATGTGGGTCCCACTCGCCAGGGCTGTAGTACACGTGGCTTCGATGAAGAGAGTCTCCTCAAAATCCGCAGCTACCTGGGAGACTCTAGAGGGCATGGTCTGGACCATGCCGTCTCTGGTTTCCTTTTGCGACGCAGACGAGAGGCGGAGCCCGTTCATCTAGGCGGAGGCCCCGGGGCGCCACGACCTCGACAGAGAATAGACAGCTCAGCTTTTGCATGCCTATGTGAGTGAGTGCTCGTACAGGCTTCCAATTCCAAATGCTCTTTTTCTCGGTTGCAGATGGGAGTTTCGTTGTGAATAGTCCCTCGGGACTTGACAGGAGTCTGAGGGCGATGTCCCCGTGTCCAATTTTGACTTAGATCGCCATGGAGACAGGGACATCCTCCTCGACGGGGTTTAGAATTGAGGTTGAGCTCATCCTTCATGTCCAATCTCGTTGGCCGAGATTGGAGGAGGAGTCCCGGGGAGGACTAGGATGCAGTTCTCCGTGTTGTTGCCGTGAGGGTATGGGACTCGCTCAAAGCCTCGAGTTCCTGGAGGATCTGAGTGTTGGACTTTCTTGAACTTGGATAGTTTGCTTCCATGATTCGATTCAAGAATTCTTTCTTTTTCCAAAAAGAAAATGGTTGATTTTTTTTAATGAGAAATCGTATTGATGATTTGTTAATTCTATGGGTTTGTGTTTTGTTTTTCTTTCTTTTTTGGGTTGGAAAAGATGTGTGGATTTGTGATGATAAATTGGTAGCTAGTTTGTGAGCCGGATATTGGGTTTTGGTTGGTGTGTGAAGGATAAGGGTTCAACGTTGGCATGTCGTGTTTCTCACTAATGGTTTTCAATCTCATTTTATGTGTTAAGTTAGTGGCATTTTGGCATCTACTACTGCAAAACCAATAATGTCAACTGAATTTTAGTGGGGAAACCCAATCTAGATATGAGTTTTTGTTCTCTTCGAAATATTTGCTATAGCTATATATTTATATATTTGCAGTAATTAAATGAAATACAGTATAAATCTCATACGCCACAAATCATACCTTATTTTATTGTAATATGTCACAAGGTTCAAATTTCAGCATTGAAAAATATACGTAGCATCCTACGTATATTTTCATATCGGAATCTAGCTTGAAACATGGACTTGACGATGCTCAAAAGCCCAAAATAAGATTGATCCGATCCCTATATATATGTGTATTTCCATATCGTAATCTAGTGTGTAACGTGGACTCTTCAATGCTCAAAAGCCCGCAATGTTGAGCATTATAACATTATTGAAAAGACAGATATTAGTGTTATGATAAATATAGGAGCTAGTAATGTTATAAATATATGGTGTTATTCACTACTCCATATATATCCAGTTATCCACTAACTAATGAACACAATTTGTAAATATAATTATGTGGAGTAGTTTCCAATTATAAAGGTACAAAGCCACGGATTTATAGGGTCTATAAATGCGGGCAACTAATAATTTTAACCAAAATAGTACTTCAAAATATACCAACACTTATATCTCGCATTAAATTTCCGAAGCAAAGAAAATGGAAGGGCAACTTCAGCTGAGAAGGGTAGGTCACGGAAATGAACACCAACATGAACAGGAACACGAACACGAACATGAACGAGGAACCGAATGGAAGGATTTGCCATTAGAAGGAAGCCCTCATCACAAGTGTAAAGATTTGAACAGTTACAAGATTATGTCAGGTCAAGCCGCCGCCGCTGCCCAAGGCAGGCTCGACAAAGGCGGAGCCGCTGCTACCTCCACCGCCGTTGGGGGCCGGAGCCGTATTTCACAAAGAGATGCTGATGCCATTGAAAGGAAATTGAAGTGATAAAGGTTCATAACGTTTTATTGGTTTATATTGTGTATAAAAATTAAGAGGAGAAATTCCTGCATGTATCAGATATGATTTGATTGTATATATTAATTGGTTTTCGATTTTGAAACTTTATGTATATAAATTTCTCAAATTTTTAATGCTTTATATTATTGAAAAAAACATGAAATATTGTGCGGATATGATCCAATTCATCGTTACACTCACTCATACGTTTTCTAACACAATGATATGATATTCAATGCTGCAATATACTCCCTCCGTCCCATAAAAGTTGAGACAAAACTTTTGGGCACGGAGATTAAGAATAGAGATGAAAAAAGTAAGAAAGATAAAAGAGAGTAAAGTAAATGATGGAATAAAATAAGAGTGATTAGATGTTTTGTCTTTAGTTAAAAAGGTAATGACTCAACTTTGTTGAGACGGACTAAAAAGGAATACGACTCAACTTTTATAGGACGGAGGGAGTATTAATTGTTGATAAATGATAACAATGAATTTGAGAAAAAATATGAAACGAACATGAATCTTATAATATCAATAGTAAGAGAGTTTATCATAAAAAAAATAGTAAGTGTTACTGTTTAGATTCTTTAATTATTAGGTGAGCTATATATAAAAATATACCCCCTCCGTCCCACAAAAGATGTCACACTTTCCTTTTTAGTTTGTCCCACAAAAAAGATGTCACATTTCCCTTTTTGGAAAAAGTTCTCTCTCACATGAATATAAAAATTATATTTTCTCTCCATTTAACACACAAAACAAAACCTCCTAAAATCTCGTATCATCCCACAAGTATGACATTTTTTGTGGGACGGAGGGAGTATTAAGTTACAATAATAATTATATAAGTAAAATAGGCGAACTCTAATCCTAGTAATATTAAAATGTGTTGGACCTAAAATACTTGCGCAGAAGCTACAAATGTATACTGATTCACTTCCTAATTTCAGGTACCATGGTCGACAAAATTTAGATATAGTAGTATAATATGAATAGTGAATTTCCTCAATTTCGAGATACATGTTTCGAGCAAGTTTCGCGCGAATAGAATCTTTCTTGTATATAAAACTCTACAATTCACTTTTAACTCGATTCAGTATTATTCCGAGCAGTCTCACACGAATAAAATCACTATTATTATTACATCGTGTGTTTGTTTGTGCATTTATAAGATGTTTTAAACATTTAAATGCATAAGTAAACAAAGTCTAAGTCTTTGCTAGTAGACCGGTTGTGGGCGTCATTCACTTTAAGGTAACATGGTTTCTATGCAATGCTTTACAAAAGAAAAGAAGAATTTCACAACCTAGATAGGCTTTGGCTACCTATCGTGAAAGGTTGCAATGTCATCTCGCATATTTCTAAGCCTTACCGAAAATAAGATGACATTGGTGTGGTATAGCACCGAACGGATCTAACAAGAAGACGTGTCTTTATGCTATCTAATGTAAAGACTAGGTCTTGATAAAATACTATTTCTTAATCAACATATGTTAGCATCGAACATACGGTATTGATTAGGCACTACTGACTCATCAAATGGTATGGTTTTCGCAACTCCAATAATCCTGATATATCGGGGGCAAAGTGGTGATTGGCTATTCAGAGGTGCTAGGATTGTTATTATGTTGAATCGTAAAAGCGAGAGGGTGAAACTGGTTTGATAATGGTCCCCAACAAGAGCTCGAAATCAAGTGGTTTTATTATTTGGAAAATTGGCCAGTTGGAGTTTTTATTACTCTATTTAATAATAAATAAATGTTTCTTGCCAAGTCCACTCTTAGAATTAATAAGATATTAATTAATTCAGTTGCATAGCAGACACATTAATTAATTAATGGACACATTTATATCTTAAGCGCGGGAATAAATAATAAACAAAGTGGAAATCCGGATTACTTGTAATTTCGGGTTTGGATGGGAAGAGTTCAATATTACTTCTATAGTAGCTGCTCGTAATATCTAATATAAGCTTATATTCAATCGTGGGTTCAATTTAATTAATAAAAAGCTAATTGGGGGACCCCATATCCAAAAACCTTCCATAGCATCCCCTGCCCCATTTCATAATGAATCCTAATATAAATATAGGAGAATAAAGCGAGATAGAAATCATAATTTTTTTAATAGCAAAATTTCGTCTCCCTCTACTCTAGAGGAGTTCGAATTTCTCTCCTAATTGGAGAAGAATTTCTTCTGCTGTTTTCTTTATTTGAGTCCTAGTATTTTGGTAAGATCAGCTTCACCCTGATATCGAGATACAGTTCGGGAACCATAGAGAAGATCTCGCGGTCTCAGTATTGAAGCAGATCATCGTGGAGAAGGTGCACGAGTAATCGATGATTCTTTTTTGGAGAATCAAATCGGTAACTCTAAACCGTAGAATTCATGTATTAGGTTTACTATCTTTGAGCATGAATTATTTGCTTTCTAGCATGCAATTATCTGTTTAACATTGAATTGATTAATCGCATAATCGGGTCAAATAGATCCTACGTCTAATTTATTTGTTTTGCACAAGTCTTCCGCTAAGGGGCACCAAACCCCAACAGATTAATGTCAATTAACTACATGTTTAGTTATAACTAACTTTTAAAAGAAATCCCAAAACTTTAAATTCATATAACATATATCAAATTAAAGATAATTTCATAAGGATTCCAATGATATCATATGCATATGTTCCGACGTCCAAAATTTGAAAAAAATTTGAAATTTTTTAATTTTTTCGTACAAATAGAAATGTCAACATGCTATATAAAATATGTCAATATAATACATGTAGAATGTCAATCATAAGCAATGTGTTAACATTTTTAAAGCATTGTGTTGATATTTTCGAAATACTATATTGACATTTTCATCCAAAACTCTAATTTGGAGTTTTTTTTATCTTTTTTTATTTTATTAATAAAAACGAAAATTACACATGATAAATTATAGACCACACATTTTCTAAAATCATATGACTTTAAATTAATTGTAGTTAGCAATTAAATGATGAATTAACCATTGATATATTTGGATGTAATATATCCAAGATAGTAGTACTCCCTAATTAATGATCAAAATATTGAATTACAAACATGCTTTGATTGAAAGGCTGTTGAAATAGAATTAACCTTAAAGTTTCCGTATAGTCAGACAATAATTTTTATACAGTACTATCTTACTTTTCAATCAGAAGCATTTAATATATATGATTAAATATACTATTCTGCACCAACATATTACATGTATAAATTTCTCAACAATCTCCATTGTTTCTCATCATCTTCTCATTCATCAAAACAACCACCAATTCTTCAATTCTGGCCTCAAAACATGTTCATTTCTCTATATTCCAAGTTATTTATTCTAGCCACTTTTGCACTATTCTACACCGGCACCACAGCTTATGCACGTGAGCTCTCAATCGTGGGCTACGAGCCTGAAGATCTAACGTCCATTGATAAGCTCATCAATCTATTCGAATCTTGGGTGGACAAGCATGGCAAGATGTACAAAACCCTAGAGGAGAAGTTGCATAGGTTTGAGATTTTTAAGGATAATTTGAAGCACATTGATGAGAGGAATAAGGTTGTTAGCAACTATTGGCTAGGCTTGAATGAGTTCTCCGATTTGAGCCATGATGAGTTCAAGAAAATGTTTTTAGGTCTCAAATCCGATCAAATTCCCAAGAGGGGTGAGAATTTTAAGTATAGGGATTTTGTGGATGTGCCTAAATCCGTAGATTGGAGGAAGAAAGGAGCCGTTACACGGGTGAAGAACCAGGGTCAATGTGGTACGTAACATTAATTTAGTTTATACAAGGAAATTTAATTTAAATAGATAAAAAAAGTAAGTATATATATGTGTTGATTCACCATATCAATATTGATAATCCTTCAAATTAATACCCAATCAAAATGCAGGCAGTTGTTGGGCGTTTTCAACCGTGGCTGCAGTCGAAGGGATCAACCAAATTGTGACGGGGAACTTAACTGAGTTGTCTGAGCAAGAGCTCATCGATTGTGACACGGCTTATAACAATGGCTGCAACGGCGGCCTAATGGACTATGCATTCTCCTTTATCGTCTCAAACAAAGGTCTCCATAAGGAAGACGACTACCCTTACCTGATGGAGGAAGGAACTTGTCAAGAAAGCAGGGTGAGTCTTGGCATATTAATTTCCTTTTTTCTTTAACCTGATGATTTTAATTTTATCAACTGTTGGTATGTTAGTTTGGACCCATTGGTAAGCTAGCTAGTTTAATTCTAATTTAGGATGAGGCGGAAGTTGTGACAATTGATGGCTACCACGACGTGCCGGCTAACGACGAAAAGAGCTTCTTGAAAGCTCTGGCAAACCAACCCCTGAGTGTGGCCATCGATGCTTCTGGGAGAGACTTCCAGTTCTATAATGGAGTAAGTATACTTAAGTCAGTTACTCAATGTGTAATTAATTAGTAATTAATCCACAAATTAAAGTAAAGGGGGCATTAATTATATTGATTTGTGTAGGGCGTGTTTGACGGGCATTGTGGAACCGATCTTGATCACGGAGTGGCAGCCGTGGGATACGGCACGAGCAAAGGGTTGGACTATGTGATAGTGAAGAATTCTTGGGGGCCAAAATGGGGGGAGAAGGGTTTTATAAGAATGAAGAGAAACAATGGGAAGCCAGAGGGGATGTGTGGTATCAACAAAATGGCCTCATTCCCAACCAAAAGCCGTTGATATATATATATATATATATATATCGATTGAATTATACTCCATTTTCTAAGTGTTGTAGTTGTTGTTGTTTTATTTTTCTCTTTATCTTAAGTAAGTTTTATCTTAAGTATGATCTTGTTGTGATGTTCAAGGAATAAGACAATTAATTTCCCTTTCGCATGAAAAAAGTAGTATAATTTTTTTTGGGGTTCAAGACGTTTGCGGTTGTATTATCGATTACCTCGTGTTTCATTTCTAGCTTAATCTCATGCATAAAATTTTTATCGTAACAACTCAAAATACTCCAACACACCTCCGACTGATTGATCAGAGGAAAAATGTCTTATCAACTAATCTATGCTTCATCATCTTCGCATGCATAAATTTCAACATTAGATATGTGAATTAAATAAATAAGTGAGAATATAATTGCTTAAATGAATGAGTGTAGTATTATATATGCTGTGATGAAAACTGAAAAGAGTAGGTAGGAGACAAAACATAGTAAGGCAATAATTAAGGAGCGGAGAGAGTAGCGTTTTGACATTCATTCTCCTCCAATGATCTCCCCATGGTCTCGGGGGTGAGCAAATACGTGACCGCCATCCCCACCACACAAATCCCTCCCAGGATGACCAGCGCCGCCGTCATCCCCTCCCCCTCCCCCTCCCCCGTGGTGGAAGCTCTCAAGAACCCCACGGAGCCCACCACCGCCCCCAGCTTCCCGGCAGCCCCGGATATCCCATGGCACGTGGCCCGGAACCTGGCAGGGAAAAGCTCGGCGGGGACGATGAAGGTGGTGGTGTTGGGGCCCAAGTTGGCGAAGAAGAAGGTCAAGCTGTATAGAACCATGAAGCCCATGTTGGTGGTGTTGCGCCAGAATTTGTAAGGGATTCCAATAGCGAGGAGGCCTAACGCCATGATGAAAAAGCCGGTGAGCTGGATCTTGACCCGGCCAGCGCGGTCGATGAGGTAGACGGCGGCAAAGTAGCCGGGGATGGTGGAGCAGACGGCGATGATGGATTGGAGCTTGGCGACGTGGAAGGCCTCTTGGAAGACGTTCATGTGGTGCTTGGGGAGGAAGTGGCGGTAGATGCTGGATTGGAAGAGGTTGATGCTGTAGAACACCACGTCCACCAGGAACCACGCGGCTGC
Source organism: Salvia hispanica (assembly GCF_023119035.1). Lineage (NCBI taxonomy): Eukaryota > Viridiplantae > Streptophyta > Magnoliopsida > Lamiales > Lamiaceae > Salvia > Salvia hispanica. The sequence goes on along the minus strand of NW_025952256.1, from coordinate 8,308 downwards.
GCAGGCGAAGAGGTCGCAGCCGTGGCGGTGGAAGAACTCTCCGGAGAGGAGGGGGTAGGATTCGGGGTTTCGGGAGGGGGTTTCTTCTTCTTCTTCTTCTTCTTCTTCTTCTTCTTCTTCTTCTTCTTCTTCTTCTTCTTCTTCTTCTTCTTCTTCTTCTTCTTCTTCAGCGATTTGGGCGAGGGAGACGGCCAGAACTCCCTGCATGTCCCTCACCGCCTGCTCTACGTTTTTCTCCACCAGCGCCGTGAACCTACACTTATTAATGTTTTGATTTACTATACTACCTCCGATCATGAAAATTCGTCCCGGTTTGACCGGGCACGGGTTTTAAGAAATGTAATAGAAAGTGAGTTGAAAAAGTTAGTGGATTGTGGGTCCTACTTTTATATATTAGTTTTATAATAAAATGTGAGTAGGAATGAGTTAGTGAAATATGTAAAAGTGAAATGGGACAAATTTTGGGAGACGGACGGAAATGGAAAAATGGGATAAATTTTCGTGGATGGTAGTATTAATCAAAATACAATTAATTATATTTATTTAAGTATATTAATAACCTGGCAGTTTCCGGCATCATCATCCGCCAGTAATAGGTGAGCCCCGCCGGCACCGCCGCAAGCACGAGTATGAGCCTCCACGCCAAGTCCGCTGCCTGCGGCGTCTCTCCGTCCGTGGCGCGGTCAAACACGGCGCACACCGCCATGGTGACGGCCGAGCTCACCAGGATCCCGAACCCCTGCATCGAGAAAACGGCCGCGATGAAGGCCCCGCGCGTGTGGCGGTTGGCGAACTCCGACATGATGGTGGCGGAGAGCGGGTAGTCGCCGCCGATGCCTACGCCGAGCGCGAATCGGAAGAACCCTAGCGTGAGCAGCACGCACGATCGGGAGGTGCAGGCGGAGAAACCGCACCAGATGGAGCTGAAAATCATGAGGAGGAGAGAGAAGCCGTAGACGCGGCGGCGGCCGATGCGGTCCCCGAGGTGGCCGAAGACGACCTGGCCAATGGCGGCGCCGAGGAGGGCCGCGGCGAGCATAGAGGAGGCGACGACGGTGGGGACGTAGGGGTCGGAGTAGTAAATGCGGGCGAGCAGTTTGAGGATGGGAGGGAGGCAGAAGAAGTCGTAGGCGTCGGTGAAAAGCCCCATTCCGGCCACCACGATCGCCTTGAAATGGTAATACTGTGTCTTTGCCGAGTCTAGAGCTGCAAGCACTTTCAGCGCCATCAGAAGCCTCTCTCTCTCTTGATTTTTCTTTCAACTTCACTCAATTCTAGTAGGAGTAGTGTTGTGGTCGATATTTATTTATATGGAAAATTGTTCTCTTTTTATCTTAAAATTATTCATTAAAATTTGTACTATTATCTTTTCTTAACGCTATGTTTTATAATTATAGGAAAATATTATGTTATGTAACTATTATTCTAATTTGTTGATATTCATAATTAGTCAGTCTAATGACCAAGAATATTGGGCGTCACGTCATTTATTAATTATCTCAAAGAAAATATAGCATGGCCACAAGAAGACGAGAGAAGACTCTTGGCGCATAACCGTGTTGCGCTGTTACTACTCCCTCCGTCCCATTCTAAGTGGAATATTCTATAAAGTATTGTTTCGTGAGTTAAATGAAGAGAATAAAGTAACAAAGAAGAAAACAAATAAAGATAATGAATTTTCTATATTTTAGAAATGTGTCATTTAATTATAGTGGGACATGAAAAAAATGATTCACTTGGAATGAGACGACGACATGAATATATTGTAGTTTAATGTAAGAATATGCGAATCAAATATTGTGGTATAGTAAAATACCAAGAATTTTCGTCGAAGTTTGGACTTTGATAGAGACTTCTTTATGAATTTGATTCGTGGACTTTTTATAAAATGAATTTGAGTCAATGTAATAGTGTTGACTGTTGTGTGTGGATCTGAAGGTGGATAGAATGCCTGTCCAAGTTGAGGGCTATGTATAACACAGAACAACAGCATTAACTGTAACAACAAGCTTGATGCAGGAATCGAGAAAGTACAAGTTGAGAAAGGGCTGGTCTGCTCAAAATGAGCTGCCTGATACATATTCAAGTGCAACTTCATCTTTCATTTTTAAGTTTCATAAAATGGACTAAGAAACCGACATGTACTATAATTTAGAAAACGCAAAATCACTAAGTCAGAAGAAGATTTAAACTAAAAAATGTTTCTACAACAACAACTCAACTCCACCAGCTGGAATGGAAAATGGAAAAACAAGAACATCAGTTGGGTAAGAACCTAGCTCTACTACATGCATTCCAAACAAGGAATGCCATCTTTGGTCTCTCTCTCTCTCTCTCTCTCTGTTACAAAGTAATATTACAGCAAGTCTAATGTCACATAATCTTCATACTCCAAGGAAGCATTTTGCAAAAACTAGTTATTTCCATGGAATGCCTGACATGCCTTGTGTGATGTTGTAAGCACCGGAGCTCAAATTTAGTGGACTTGCAGGTCCACCTGATGATTCACTGAGAGTTCCTCGTGATGGGGAGCTGCTGGCACCAGCACCAGCACCTTGGTTCAATCTTGGAGCTGATGAAGGTTCCACATAATTTGTCGAAACATCCCTTTGGCCATCAGGCAGAAAGCTCCCCACTATAACCTGGACAAAAGAGAGCTGGGGTTACTTTCTACAGGCAAACATGATGTTGCCAAAGACAGATGCAATCAAATCATGGCCCATGTTTTAAGTGACTTTGAGTAAGCAGACTACCTGAGCCGGGGATGCAGCAACCAATAAACCAGCAACACAACCACCCATGATGCTTCCGTCAGGTTGAGCTAAAGTAACACTCAACCCACCAATTCTGCTTTTCTGACCGCCAACTTCAGTTAGCATGAACGATCCAGAGAGGGATAAGATGTCAAACCGACCCTACACAAATTGAATGAGAAAATTATACCAAGAACTGTAGAGACCAGAACAACAGATGCTTATTCAAGAGAGGTCAGAGGAGAACATATTACATAGTGATATAAAAATGCCAGTAATGAAAAAAGCTTAAGCAAAACAGTTATGATACCACAGCCTAGCCTAGATTTTGTCTCAATGAAGCGTCAATCAATTACGAAATTCTTTTTGCTCCTAATTTGGTTTGAAATGCAAGAAGTAAAGTATAACCAGGAAATTAGATGATAACTCACTAAGAATTTTTTTTTTTAAACATTGAAAAAAAGTAAACATCTATGCATAACTGGTTGAAGTATCAGACCCATTCAGATATTATTGGTATTTTATTAACCAATTATGGATGCAATAGAGTATAACAAGCAAATCCGTGCGAAGAAATATATGTTATTCATACCACATGATTGAAGCTATCTTCAGGAGACGGTGGATATGTTGCATAATAAAAATACAATAAGACATAAATCCTTAAAACAGAACACCCAAAAGAATGAGGAATGCATAATAATTATGAAAAAGTTAAAAGAAAAGTAGTACCTCAAAGGTGGCAGTTCCACCAGATGTTGCTTGCTGACGAAGCGTTACCATAGATACGGTCCCATTGGCAGAGAGAACACAAACTGCCCTGGGTCCATTCTGGCAAATGGCCATTATCTTCGAAGAGATATCCTGTAAAAAATAATGTCCATGTTCAGTAACATTTTGAAATGATCTCTTCCATATCTCATTGCATTCATGACTTGCAGAACCACAAAGCACATCGTGGTATAAGTGAATCGAATAAGCTTCTCGAGTGATTATAGCAAAAAAAAAAAAAAGTGATGGGACACCACATCTCCAGTTCCTGCAGGAAAGGAACAGTGTAGCACAACGTCCAATTGAAAATTCGCTAGCCCTCATACCAGCATCCAGTTATTGAAATCAGCTAATCATCTATATTTTAATGCTAGATCAAACTGTGAGAGAATTGACAACAGATACTAGATGTACTACATGTATGCTTATTGTTGGCATGCTACACAACCAGCAAAAGGATATATACAAGTATAATTTAATTGACCAACTTTGATTGCAAATGAAGCGTTAACAAGGGAAAGATTCTCGAGACAGATTAATACAGATCAGAAAGAAAAAAGATTGAACACATTTAACCTCTCCAGCATTCACGTTGAGAATATGTGGTACGAAACCAATACCAGTTGAACCTGCAAGCAGAGTTTCAGTCAGAATTTAATAAACCGAGAATAAGAACAGGAAGCGCATGCTACTAAGAAGAGAAAATGCAGTAGGCCAAGAATAAATAATATAATAAAAAAAGGTTAAAATAGAAAAATGGAAACAACAAATTAAGAACAAAAGGGAAATATCGCCCCAATAAGACAGCAGAACTACATTGTCAGTTCCCACCTCCCAGTTAAACAAATGCAGAACAATTGAGCACCGATAGAAAAGCTAGAAAATTTCACAGGAGAACGCACTAGAATAATTTAAGATTGTTGCTGAAGAAAGATTCTAGATGAAACAAGGGGGCATGCTGGTAAAATTCCCTCAAATTAGAATCTTAGATCCTGGGTTGTGTTGCAAATTTTAGATTCAGGAAATCCAAGGTTCCAGCTTAGTAGTAAGGCATTCGAAGCTATCATGGTTGAATTATACATAAATTAACTGATTCGGATTACTATAATATATCCTACCACAATGAAACGTGAATGTATGATTGAAATAAGAAAACAGAATCATCAGAATAAATATCAGAGCCACAAATAAGTTGTGGTCCAGTCAAGTAAAGCAACTTATAGCATTCAGAATCTATCATATATACTCCCTCCGTCCCAATAAATATGAAACATTTGGTTTCCGGGGAAACCCAAAAAGAAAACGTCAGATTTAATTGGGATTGAGGAGTATTAATTAGTAGTAGTATATTATACACATACACACAGAGAAAAACATGCCCGCACATGGTGCCCGACGCTTTTCTGTACAAGAAAATATTTTATTGCAAAGATTGTAACTTGATCACACCAGCACCTATAAATAACATAAACATAGATCAAATTACCTAAAACTTCGGGATGCTGCTTTGCTTTATTCCTCGAACCACGGGGCCTGCCTCTGGCCTTTTTGGCTGTGGGCGAGCCCGATCCATCAATCGCCGGCAAGCTCTCCATATGCACCGAATGAGGAACTATCGCACCCCCTGGTGGAGGGGATAAATTCTGCTGCGACATAGCCGCATTGGCCTGCTGAGGCGAACCCAATGGAAGGTTCATGCTGCCATCAGGCCCGTACTTCCGTGGTCGGCCCCTCTTCCGCTTCTGCTCAGCAGCAGACTGGCTTATCACTGCAGCGCCGGTGGGGACAGATTGAAATGGAGCCGGTGGCGGCGATACTTGCCTGGCGGGGACAGATTGAAATGGCGCCGGTGGCGAAACTTGCCTGAATGCGCCGCCCCCATCAGAATTCATAAAGGACATGTGCATTTGCTGGTCCAGCTGCGGTTGCGAAGCTGCCGGGTTCATCGTCGGCGTCGGCGAGCTCATGCTGAACGGCTCCCGGTTGGCCATGGACGTCATAGCTTCAGACGATGACATTTTCTTCACCAAAATCTGAGAATCATAAATTGGAGTGAACAAAAATCCCAGCTTTAACTGAGCTCAAATCCCTAAACAGTGATGACATTTCAAGCAATTATCAAATTTATAGGACAGAAGCAGTAATTTTTCAAATCAGAAAAAGGAATCCATAACTTCCGAAATCGAACAAGGAAAAACTAATTTATCGAAGATTGAATAATATAAAGATAATAATTTGCTCAGAAATAACGCAAAAATTGAAATTTGAAAAAAAAACAAATAAAATAACACCCGAAAAATCAGACAAAATTCAGAAAAAATCAACAAAAATAAAGAAAAATCAGGAATACTTACCAAGAAAATAGGGGATTTTTCTGCAGCACTGGAAAAATAACAAGAGCGAAAAGACGGCGGTAACGAATTTCCCAGGAATTGTAAGTAGAGAAATAAATTAGGGTTTTTGAAGAGAAATGCTTTTCGTAAATAAATATGCCGTTTAATAATATATACTCTATTATTTTGTTAAATCGTTACCCAAAATATAAAGCAGAGGAAAATCATCATTACGCTGTCGTTTTTATCTTATTACTCAACACCTACTATGCTGTTTTACTCAGCGAGTAGGACCGTTTTCCTACTCTCACTAGTATTTTTTTTTTCTTAATAATGATTAATGGAAATTAGTGGGCTAAATCTGTGGAATTTGAGCTGGATTACATCATTGAAAAGAAAAATTATAATTATAATCCAAATAATCCAGCCCAATTATAACTAGTTTTCACTACTTTTTACTCGATAAAATAAAATTTGGGTACTAATATAATGTAATTTGAATTTTATATTTATATTACCACGGTGTTTTATTTTTTACATTTGGAGGAGGTGGCATATTGGACATTGCACTCTCTTATGTCAGGGACTTTTGACAAAAAGAACTAGCACGAATATTATTTAATTTTATTTCTCTCATTAATTTCTTCGTGGACTTTTTTATCAGTATTTTCCATCTTTGTTATGGATGTGGGGACTAAAATTTATAAATTCATGCTAGTATTTTATTAGTCCCACGCCTCTATATATCTCTATATAATGCATAAAAAATAGAGACTGGCAAAGCTACATATATATGGGAAAAAAAGGGGATTACAAAATAAATAAAAGATTCAAGTGTTAACTAAAACATTTAGTTTGCTTTGTTCTATCCTAGTTTCTCTGCATAAAAACTATACTATCATAACACAAGATGATCTTTCAAGACCTGTCTAGCAAGATCAAATGCCCCACTTTGCTTATATATCAAATGAAGATTGTAAGCTGCTTCGCGACGAAGATCACAGTAGCCTGGCATTTTGATCTTGGTGGCATTTTGATTCTCATACGGGAGCGTTGGAATGGGATAATCCTTTTCGCGGGTGGTCAGTGCCTTCTCGTAGTATTGAGCAGCCAAAGAAACAAGGCCAACATGATGGTACGCCCGAGCAATGTTGTACAATGCCTCCTGCAAGAGAATTTACACTGTAAAGTCATGCTTCGATGGATTGAATAATCTTAACTCATTCGATCTTATCATCCTTCAATTGTAGTATCATATTTCATGCCAATCTAAACTACCATCCAAAAGTGAACTCCCCTAAAGCGCTAAACATGGGAATTAGAATCTCGAAAGATAGTAGACTGAGAGAGAACTTATAAGAAACAAACCTGACTGTCTCCACAAAGGCGCAAGTTGTTATAGAGGAACGCGAGCCCTTGTAAGAAAGTCTGGTGCTTGTTTTGAAGTCGGAGGCCAAGGGACAAATTTATCAAGGCAGTTCCTAGAAAAATATTAGGAATATAAATGAATTTAACCTTTTTTCTGAGGCAAGTAATTTTATACTAATCTTTAATTCTAAGAGGCGAAGATGCATACCTCCACAAAGGTTGATCAAGGGATTGTCAGGCATCAGTTTATAGGCGTGCAAGTATTCTCGAGCAGCAGTCTGATGCTGACTGATCATAGTAAACTGGTGACCGGTAATAAGAATAGGTGGTATAGAATCTTTGTGTTTCACTCTCATGGAATGAAGGAGTTTGTTGCGTCTTGATAGTCGATTCATTCTGAATATGTGATCAACAGACTTGAGGAAGCAAAATAAAAATTGTACTAGTATGAAATTCAATAATCTAATTTGCACCAACTATTACCTGAGTATTACTTTGTAGCAGTGATTCCAAGCAGAAAAACTGTAAGGGTCTCGACTTACAAAGTCACGTACTAAATCCCACCCGTGTGCAGGATCAGCAATTAAAGCTTCTAATTCTACAAGCGAAAAGGTCACGAAACACATTAGAACTTTTAAGAGTTATTGTTATTTTATGAAAATGCAACAAAATTTGTACAGGCAAAGATGAGCATAGCGTATAAACTATAAAAGAGGAAAATTTCAACAAACAAAACTTACGAGCTCCAATAGTCCGAAGCTCCTTCTTTATTTGAACAGGTAATGCATCCAGTTTTAAGCTGATTTTTACAATCCCTAGTGCACTCGAATACCTTCTCAATGAAGATAATGACTTGCATAACTACAAAAATAGTAAATTACAAAGAATATCAGACTGTAATCAAGAAGTTTGATTTGTTTAATAAAAGGTGGTTCTTGTGCAATGTCATGGGATAATGGATAGGTGTAGTGTTCGCTTTGTACATGGTCGTGTTGAGGGTGTGGATGGTTTAACGGGAACTTGACTGTTCAATAAGATAACAGGTATACAAAATCATAAAGACACGCATAGAGGGGGAGACAA
>NW_025952255.1:0-9000 GCF_023119035.1 Salvia hispanica | reverse complement strand
GTGATGTAGGAAAGGAATTGCATTCAAATTATACATAAAAATTTTGTTGGAGCATGGGATATATGTGGATATGCTGCACAAATAAGCTAGCACATGAAATGCAGCTTATTTGGTAAAATATTTCTCTCAATTTAATAGATTGCGGTCGAGTTGTCATCAGAGAGTATATGGAAAAATTATTGAACTTCTTTGAAAAAAAACTGCACAAATCTTTCACTCAGTCATTTGATCAAACCAATAGAGTGCACGATATTGATATGAGCCCAACCGTAGATGACGCCATGGAAGCTGATTCATACAAAAGTGAAGCTAATTTGGTAAGACACTTTCCTTCTGACTAAATGGTCAGGGTTTGAGTCATAAAGGAAATAGACGTAGACAGGGGCGGAGGGAGGGTGGGGCCAAGGGGGGCCATGGTCCCCTCACTAATTTTTAAAAAAATCTAGGGGTATTTTAGTAATTTCACATTAATTATAATTATAATATATAAAATTAAAGATAGATTTCAACAAAATTATACTCTATAAATCGTTTCCTCTTAATTAGTTTTCTCCTTCTGTTGCAGTTCTACTCCTTCTGCCGCGTAATCTGAAATCTAGTTATCTAAAACTAGGTATATTTTAAAACTCAAATATAATTCAATTGATTTTTCTATATATGTTGTTTTTTTGTTTGGCTGCAATATTTATGTAAATTGAGACCTAAATAATCATATTCAAGCTCTAAATTGGTACACATAAAATTCAAATGAGGAGAAAGAAGATAGCTTATGTAATTCAATGGCTACGGCGGTTCCTTTAACCCGTTTCTTAATTTGATGTGTATGTATTAATAGTTTTACACTATTTGATTTGTGACAACAATATTTTAGATTTGAGCATATTGTATATTTTGTTTACTCTTTATTCTTTTAGTTGTGAAGCATAAGATGAATTTTATCTTTTTTGTGTATGATTTATATTTTGCAAACTTAATCAATGTTGACTATTTTTGTAGGTATATGGATCGTTATTTTAAGAAACTTTCTTCTTTTGATTCTTCATCAGTTGAATGGTTGCTTAGTTTCTTATATGAAAATGATGTGTTTGTTAAAGTTACCAATGAAACTATTATGCAGCGATTTCAGAAGATGAAGAATAGAAGACAAATGTTATGATGTGATTGCATTTAACTTTTACATTTTAAACCTTATAATTTAATTTATGTAATTTATTTAACTTTAAATTTGGACCCCCCATGATGAGATTTCTGGCTCCGCCACTGGACGTAGAACCATTATTGATCCTCTTTTATTAAAAAATATTGTTAGAAATAAAGCATGTCAAGGAAAGCCCAGCCGCAAAAGAAAAGCGACTGACAAACTCATAGTTTGAGATGTTTAGGTGGGTGATTAACACATATTGTTGAACAATTTGAGGTAAAAAAGTCTAAGTTTCATCTACTTATTTGCTATCTTCAGAGTTAATGACCTTGTTGGATCCTTGATACAAAAATAGGTCTAAAACGGGCAAAACGGAGCGAACGAGGCTGATTCCAGAGAGTTCGCCCGGCGGGCGTTTTTCATCCGACAAAACGCCCGATCGGGCGTTTAGAGCAGGATCTCGTGGTTTGTTGGGAACGCCCGGCCGGGCATTTTCTCACTTACAAATCCCAGCCGGGCGATTGCTGTTGTTGTCCATTTCCTCCTTGTTTTCACTCCGGATATAAAAGGGTTCTCACACATTTTCGAGCCCTAATCCCACACTACCAAATTGAGCAAGATTTCAAGAGATTGAAGAGGATTTGAAGGCAAGGAGTTTTTCATGAGATTGAAGGAAGAAGACTCTCCAACATCAATTCCACCTATAGGGAGTTCTAGTTTCATTTTTCATCCATGATTTGCTTTGTTTCCTTTGTTTTTCCTTTTGTTTTGACTTTGATCATGAGTAGCTAGATTATCTTTAGGGATTTAGTGAATTTTGTATGGAATCCATGGTTTGATCATGGATTTATGTTATCTATCTCTTTGTGTTGGTTTTGTTGGTTATTGAGCTCTTATTATCCAATTGCTTAGCTACCAATTTTATATATCTTATTTTAATTATTGACATTGAGAGATGCATGATTAAGAATGGTTAGGTAATCAACAACTCCGTGCATTACATGTGATCGAGAGATGCATGAGCTAAATAGAGGGCTTGGGTCCATTGTTTTAGGGAGTCAATCTCGAATTGTATGGAGGAGACTCCTACACTAGAGATTGATCAAGGTGTTAGATGCACCCGAGAGGGGGTCTAACCAACCATCCCAACTTTCCTAGCCACACATGAGACCCAATAGATGAGCATGATCCCTAGGAGACACCCGTGATCCATACTAATGGATCTATATCCCTACCTTTCTCAATTTGTGTGAAAACCATCTTTTACTTGCTTTATTTAGTTAATTGTCTCAATTTGCTTGTTTGCTCTTTGTTTTAGTTTAAGAAAACCCAAAAACACCTTTCATTAGTCTAGATAGTGTTAACATTGCATCATAGTACTCATTCTAGCACTTTAGTCTTTGTGGATCGATAATTTAACTTGCCACGTGCTACATAACTCATACACTTGTGGGCGACGCTTTTAATTGTAAAATTAGTATGAGTTATGTTTTTGGCGCCGTTGCCGTGACATAAATTTGCTTTTGTGTTTGATATTGTGATAAGATAGAAAAATACTAATTTAGACATTTCACTTGCTTTATTTAGTTTAGTTTTTTTTTAGTTTTAATTTGCCTTTTGATAGGGATTCCGAACTGCCGTAGAAGTCGAGTCACCGAAGATGCCATGACTTGCCGCCCAAGACTATTATGTTTTCTTATTTTAATTCCCTTATTTTATTGCACTATTTTGTTATATTATTGTATCTTGCAATATCTTGCAAGATACTATTAGAGTATAGGGTTATGAATTCTATAAATACTAGAACCCTAAATGTATTAATACAAGGACTTTTAGATGTTTTACGTCGAAAGACTGAAATGACAAATGTAAATGCGGGCATTATTCTGTAGACGGATAGAGTATAATAGAGTCAAAATTATACTCCCTATGTTCCATTAGAAATGAAACGTTTGTCTTTTTGGGTTGTCCCAATAAAAATGAAACGTTTCCTAAAATGAAAACAACACTATCGCTAATTTTTCTTCTCTCTTAGTTTACTCTCTTCATTAACTCACAAAACAACACTGCATAAAATCTCGTGCTGAAAACCAAATGTTGCATATTTATTAGGAGGGAAGGAGTAATATACTACTACTCCCTCTGTTCCATAATAGTAGAGTCATTTTTCCATTTCGGGACGTTCTATCATAATAGCGTTATTTCCCAATTTATTCTCTCACTTACTTTATTCTCTTTCCTACTTTACCATCTCTTCCCTTAATATATTTAATATCTCATTTTTAATTTTTGTGCCGAAAAGAAGTGACTCTACTACTATAAAATGAAGACTGTTCACTTTCCTTTCTTTTAAGGAAATGTGTGATGCTGGGGGATGGGAGGATATATAAAATATAGGAAAAGGGACTAAAAAGAATAAACCAAGCAACAGGATGAAACATCAAATTGGAGGTACAAGAATTCGTTACAAGGGGGATTTTCTAAAAATAGTATTGTCACTTTAAAGTTCAAACAGTGATTTGGCTAAAAGTGGATTAAAGGCAACCATAACTAGAATTGTAAAATGGGCCGGCCGACCGGCGAAGTGGTTTAGGTTGAATTTCTATCTATAAATTAAGATTTGGCCCAGCTTAGGCCCACTGTCGAATTGCATTGGGCTGTACTATATATATATATATATACTTTTTTTAAGTTTTTTTGAATTCTTAAATTTTTATTAAGTGTTATTAAAAAACAACACGTTCATATTTTAGTAAAAAAATATAACTAAATGAATTTGAATTTAGTATAAATGATATGGTGGATTCCTTGTTAGTTTCTTTAATTAGAGGCTTACGTGCATTTAGATAGTGGAGTCATGTGTTTGACTTCTTCTAGTCAGTTTATATAATATTGATTGTAATTCTCTTGTGAGAATATGAAAATATCAATGAAAGTCTTTTTCTTTATGTGTATCTCTATCTGTCCCCCAACCTGAGAATCTTTTTCATTTTTTCATGTTCGAATATGTAATAATGTTATAATTTTCTTTCTTTTTTGTTTTGTTCATACAAAACTCTGTGACCTTAATAAGTCTAAATGACATAATTCCATTTCCAGTATTGTTTTATTAATTATAGTAGAATGAATAAGACTTTGATTGATATTTTTCCTAATCTCAGAAGAGAATTACAAATCAATATATATATAGACTATGACCAGAAGAAGTTAAACACATGACTTCACTATCTAAATGCACTTAACCCACTAATTAAAGAAACTAACACACTCTATTACTATCTACTGCACTAAGCCACTAATTAAATAAACTCTAAACACTACTAACAATCACATGTCCAAATTAATTGTTGGGCTTGAGTTACTTATTGATGGACCAAAGCAATTGGGCTTGCATTTGTAATAGCATATCTAATAATTTATTTGCATGAAACTTAACTTTCAATCATTTTGTGAAACATACAGTATGAGCCATTCAATCATTTTGTGTGTGTCTAATATTCGATATAAACATACAGAAATCTGGTTGATTTTCATTAATGGCTGTTATTACTCATTACTTAACACTGATAAAAAAAATATTTTATTGGGATATTGATCCCTAAAATCATAAATTTTGCTTAAAATTTGGTATTTCCCATAAACTTTGAAATTGGTCTATAATATCACAAACTATGCACTTGTTTGGTATTTACCAAACTGACTCAAATAAGATATTTTCATCAAAACTTTTACATGGTCAACTGTGATACATTTTATGATATTTTAAACCACTTTTTAAGTTCATAATGAATAGGATAAAAAGTCACATTGAAAATCATATTGATTTCATTGTATTAAGTATGAAAAAAAAAAAAAAAACTTGATAAGTCAGTCAAATAGAGTGAGAGAATTTATCACAATTTTATAATTGTATCAAGTATGATAAAAAAAATAAAAAAATAAAAAGCCTAGTATGAACCTTTTATATATAAAGTTGATCACAATTTTATAATTTATCTATTTGAAAATTTTATTAGAAATATACGGCAACAAATAATTATGAATCCACTGTAATTATATTTTGTCTAACCACAAATATAGGTAAAAGCTTCACGAGATAACGAGACAAAGTATTGTCCAATTCAAGCTTTCCTTGTTTACAACTCTCAATTGGATTTTAAATAATGAATAATCACGATTCATTTACAAATTTAGCTAATAGACATTTAATTTTTTGGATATTCCTTTAATTTCAAGATGCCACGACAAATTTTAATTTAATTAGTAGTCCATATAATTTGATTGCAGTCCTTTTCCTACAATAATTTCAATATGTTGAGGACACAATTAAAATCAATAGCCAAACCAAATTAATCTTTAAATATCATCACCTTGCGCACGGTGCCAATGAAGATATTGTCCTTTATTTTTTTTTATTATGATACTACATCTTGATTCTTAATTTTCTGTAGCTATTGACAGCAAATAACCATCCACTATTAGTTGGCAAGTCAATTTTCATGTTCAAATTTTCTCGAACCCTTGATGCTTTAAATAAGCCTTGAAAAGTTGAAATGCAATCACACAAAACTCAACTAATCTTGAATTTGAGTTGTCAATTTATGGCATCCATCAAATTCAGATTATCCTTACTTCTATTTCTTGCCACTTTCACATATGCTACGGCAAAATTAGGGCATCACAAAGAGATCGAAATGACGATCTACTACCATGACTATGCCGGCGGCCCAAATGCCACCACGATCGAGATACCAGGCCCATCGACCGGACAATTAAATTTCACCAAGTTTGGAGCCATGTTTTGCACAGACGACCCAATATACAAAGGAATTAAGAAGGAGTCGGTCCCAATTGCAAGGGGCCGGGGTATATACATCATATCGGCCCTAGATGGGACCCAAGCTCAGATGCTAATGTCGGTTGTGTTTATCAACGGAAAATATAAAGGCAGCACAATTGAAATACAAGGTTCCTACGAGCAATCAGCGGTGCAGGCATCAGAGGCGGCAATAGTGGGTGGCACGGGAAAATTCCGGCTTGCCCGTGGTTACGCCACTTTCGAGGTTGTTTCCTATGATGTAGTGACCGGCTATTCAATTACCCGGTCTAATATGACTGTGCTACATTACTAAGCTCTCGTGCTACAATTTACATCGAATAAATTATCCATTGCTTTCAATTAAATGTACTTGATGTATAGATCCAATGACTGCAAACTTTGTTCTTTTGGGGGGATTATACATATTAATGCACACTTATTTTTCGTTATTTTAATAATAATATCTTTGTCTTCTATCCTAATTTTTTCATTTATTTACAATTTTACTACATATGTCATCCACTTAAAAGACTCTCTACCAAATTAATGTGGGGCTTTTTCTCCACTTACAATACATTCTCAATTATTGTTAATATACAAATAACAAGACAATAAAATACTTAAAATAATTAAAAAGTTTAAATACAAAATTTTCAAGCTCAAAGCTGAACTTATTTACATGTCTCCAATCCCCTTCAATCATAGTAGTAAATTAGTTGTTATAAACTACCATCTCAATTTTAAATATGCAATATATTTATTCTATTCATTGGCATGTGATGAGATCCAATTTTAAATCTAGAGTGGCATCAAACAGTCAACTTTGGCACACTGCGAAATTCTTGGTTCGCTACCTGCAGCTTTATTTATTTATTTTTGCTTCGTCAATGGTATTTATGGAGCGTTCATTATTTATTTTCAAGTTTTTTTTTTTTTTTTTTTTTTATCACGATTCGTGCAATTTCTAAATCATCATGATCTGCACATGTACACTTTTTAATTTAAATTTGTGAAATAATTTGTCAATCCAAGTTAAAACTATTATGTTTTCTAATTACTCACTCAGTTCCTAAAATATACTATATTCGTCCCATAATAGATGGCATACTTGGACAATGACACGGGATTTTAGGATATACTCCCCCCGTCCACAAATAATAGATCTATTGTTGTTCGGCACGAGTTTTAATGTAGAATTAGTAAAGTAAGAGAGAGAGGGACAAAAAGTAGGTAAAGTAAGAGAGAAGGGAAGAAAAAGTGAGTAAAGTATGAGAGAGGGAAGAAAAAGTAGGAAAAGTATGAGAGATAAACTTTCCATTTCTAGAAAGTGGTCTATTTTTTGTGGACGTCCCAAAATGACAAAAGTGATCTATTTTTTGTCGGAAGGGATCAGCTAAGCCATTTTATCAAACATTTGCTACTACACCAGTACTAAATTGACATGTGTACAATCTTTAAAAAATAAAAAATAAATTAATTCTTGCGTGGCATCTCTTCCTCGGTCACTCACGCTTAATTCAACTTTTATTTCATCTTCCCTTGCAACTCTACGCATCTTCCTCACAAATCTCTTGCTGAATTCAACTTCATTTTGACATCTTCCCCACAAATCTCTCTAAACCCGGCGGTGCACCTGCGGCGGGGAGGGAAGTTGCAGTCCAAGCGTCAACTTCTAGAGAGCAGACCAAAACTTAGGGGTTGTGATAGATCGGGGATCGGAGGAAGTCGTCGTTGGTGGAGGCGAGGAGGGCGAGCCTCTCCGGTGACGACGGAGGATTCCACGGGGATTCTCGGTGTGATGAAGGGTGCCGGAGGAAAAATCTGAGCAACCAGTCCAGGCGGGCGGTGGGGCGAGCTGCTGCTATTTGGTGGAGATCGAATCGGCGAGACGAATTGTAGGTGATTCGAGAGGTGGTGGTGGACTGGAGGAGGTTATCGGCGGGGAGAAGTAGGGGAGAACGTAGTTTGGAAGGGGGGCGAGAGAGAGGCAGAGACGTGGTGGTGCTTTGGCTTTTTACCGGCGGCAATATGATGTTCAAAAGGTGGAGAGTTGTGGGGAAGTTGAAATGAATGTTGAATTCAGCTAAGTGTATGAGAGGAGGAAGAGAAGAATTCAGCGCAATAGTGTGAGAGGAGGAAGAGATTATTTTTTTAAAGATTGTACACATGTCAATTTAATATTGGTGTAGCAGCAAATGTTTGATAAAATGGCTTAGCTGATCCCTTCCCGTAATAACCTATCTATATAATGCTATAAAGGATTTAAATTTTCTTCCCCCCACAGTTTAAAGATCTACTTTACAATTTTAGGAGGTCAATAATTTAAAAATTCATTTACTTTTTTCCATTTTTGATATACAGACTCCAAATTCCACTATCTTTTCTACTCACAATCTATTATTCTTTCTGTCTCGTATTAAGTGATCAACTTTTCAATTTGGATTGTCTCAATTCAAGTGTTTGATTTTCTTTTTTAAAAAAAGGTAACATTTTACTCTATCTTACTTTATTTTCTTTTATTGAGTACTTTATTATCTTCACTTTATTCGATATGTATATCATTCTCTTAAATCTCATGCGAAATTTTTTTTTATTACTTGTGGCAAAGTTCTTGGATTAAACTTCAATTTCTTCTCAAAGGATGAAGGATTAATGGAGTAATGTAGAAGAAAAATTGAGAGAGTGAATGTGAGTGAGGGGGCCGAAAATTTGGGGTCTAGGGTTGGGGTGTTCTCTTATTTATAGTGCTCAACAAGATCTTTTGGTAATTAGAATAGAATATTTGGTAAGATCTTTTGCCTTATAAATAAATAGAATAAAATAATATGGTGAAGTAGGGAAGAAGAATTAACAAAAATAGAAGATGGCAATATCTCCTAATTTTCGAAAATTAGGCTAGGTAATTAGCCATGGTTTTGTTTTTGGTATATTTTCCAAGTAGAATAAAATATCATGGAGCAAAATAAAAATAAGAAAAATCCTCCATGAAACAAGATAAGGGGCGATTTCTAGCCTTTTAAATAAGGCATGGATTTTTGAA
>NW_025952254.1:0-3000 GCF_023119035.1 Salvia hispanica | reverse complement strand
CAATAAAGAAAATAAGATAAAACTAAAGAGAATAAAAAATGGTGTTTATTCTCAGTGAATAAACAATACACTTGATGAGTAGTAACACTATCACTTATAATTATAGGACACTGAACGGATACCCCAACGTCAACTACACAAAGAAAAAGTATACTCCATCCGTCCCAATTAAGTTTGTACAAAAATTTTGGGCACAGAGATTAAGAAATTGTGTTGAATATAGATTAAATGAAAGTAAAAGAATAGGAAAAAGAAAAAAGAAAAAAGCAGGAGAGAGAGTAAAATAGATCATGAAATAAAATAAGAGTGATTGAATATTTTATTTTTTGTCAAAAAGAAATAAACTCTGTATAAACTTTCGCGATTTAGGAAGAATTAAGAAATTTGCACGACTATTATAAAATGCGAAAACAATAGAAAATCCTATCAACTACTACAATTTATAATTATAATGGTAGAGAGTTATAATACTAATAATGATCACAAAAAAAAGGTGAACTTCTGGGCCAAACAATATTATCATATTAAAAACAGCCTAATTAAATTCATCAGTGAAGCCCACACAAAAAAACAATGGAACCCAAATATTTCCATTAATCTGAAACGGGTCCAATACATAAATTGATATTTTTAAAAGGCCCAATTTTGATAAAAAAAAAACAGGGAGGAGCCCAAACGATATTCATTAAACTTACTCACTTAACAATAACAAACTGCAATTAATCAATATAATTAATCAATATTATGATTTAATAACATAATTTAAAGAAAATATAAATAGCAATTTGGCTACGGCGACTTCGCAGCCCTAGATGATTATCCTCCTAGCCACTTCGAAGCTAATCGCGACAAACGCCACCGGCGACGGCGAAAAAACTCCACCCCCACAGCAAATTGGCGACGAACACATCTACTCATCGCCCGTTCGAGAGAAAAATCATGGAAAATTCCATAACCATTACCAAATTGACAAAACCCTAAATCGCTCTCCACCTTTTACGCCTCAACCAATAAAATCGAAGAAACAGAAGCCGTTTATGGAGTTATTTTCCTCCACTTCTGCGAACTTCAGCGCCTCAAACGCAGAATCGGCGACGAAACCTAAATCCTCCGAATCTCACCGCTTCACCATTATCGGTGAAATCGAAGCCGTCTACGGCGTTATTTTCCTCCACTGCTTCTAACTTAACAGCCTCAAACACTGATTCAGCGACTTAAGCATAAATCCTAAGTATCTAACTGCCTGCACCGATGAACACGGACAAGCAGAAGACGCAAACGGAGACGAAATCCTATCCATCACCAGAAAAAGGTAGAAAGTTCTTCCCTTGAGTATCAATATCTTTTTCCAATGCGCATGTTTCAATTTTTGACTAATTAATGTAGAGCAGATCTGTTTTCTAAGAAACATAGCTAAAAATTTTACTTCATTTGGGACTGAAACACTAACCTATTCATGGTTTGCAGACGATAAAATGGGAGGTACACTGAACAAAATTGTAGGTCTAAATCTATGCCCTAAACTATATTCATATTGATATAAATTCATATATATGATAAACACCTTTATTCAAACAAATCTGATAATGGCAGGAAAGCAAAAGGAAGAAGCATTTACAAAATATAGCAGGTATGTTACTTGAACTCAAAAGTATATATTGATACTTAGTGGAAAACTCTTCAAATTGCAGATTGCCTTCAAATTTTTCATTTGTATTTATTGGTAACTTAGGTAAGAACATAAAAAGATGTTCATATAGATCCACTTCTAAATACTTTCTGAAAACCTTGCATCTTGAATATGGCTAAGATAATCCTTTATTTAGTGCCATATATATGCTATAGAATAAAGTTCAATAAACCATTAGAGACACTCTAATTATAAATTTTGCATATAGTTCTCAATGAGTAAGTTAAGACTGATGATTATTTCACTTTACTAAGTATGTAAATTAAGATATTAAACCTTATAATTTAAATAAATATAAGGTTTAATAAGTAAAAGCATTTTTATATGCACTTACTAAAATGCTTAAAATTATAGGGTTTAAAGATCTATAAAAATCAGATCATGGTACTAAGTGTTAGTTAATCATAAACATTAAAAAGCAAAATATTAAATGGTACCTTAAAAATCAAACCTTCATTAATAATAAAGCCATTAGAAATGATTACACTTTTGTCCTCATCTGAATAGAACCAAGGATGCAAAGCCAAAACATTATCTTCAGAAAGAAAGTAGTGAAGGAAAAAAAACCATCAACCATAACAGCAAAAACTAAGAACATTCTAAAATGATGTGTCAACAAAACAACTAAAAGGCAAAACATTGAAACTCCAAAGATTTTCCCCAATCTAATCACCACCAGCCAAAAAGATGATCCCTAAAACAAAACTTAAACATTGTCATAAATTCAAAACACAAGCCAAATATCTTTATAAGGATCTACTCCCCACCATTCACTTTCTGCCTTTTGAGAGCCTCAAAATCAGTGTCATCTTCACATGCATCAAACTCCATATCCAAGCATCTCTTCACAGTGCCTTCCTCAATCCATTTAGAATTATTCAGTAAATGGATGGCTAACTGGATAATCAAAATGATCCTTCAGTTGAACTTTAAATAGAAAATTCTTTCCACAAAGCCTGTCCTCCATCCGTCTAAGAATGGAATGAGTTAAATGAATCTGCAACAAAAATAAAAGATACTATAAAATATATAAAAAATTATTAAAACTGTTGCATTTTTTCTTATTATATATACCTCATCCGCATCAACAATATCATCAACGTTCAAATCCAATAGTTGAATAGCCTCTCTATCCCAAAGTAGAAGTGAAACATTGCTAGTGTCATCCACAATATATAAAACAAATCTGTACCTACAAAATATTCAATTTTAAAAAAATTAAAAAAATGCTATAACTCTGATTAATCAAACTAATCAAACTACTATAACAATAATAAAATGAAATACCTCCTTTTGGCATAACCAGAAGT
>NW_025952253.1:0-3685 GCF_023119035.1 Salvia hispanica | reverse complement strand
GGTGTGCATGTGTTATCACTTATATATCAGTCACTGGCATACCCCCAAATTTGTATTATTAGTATTACATGATTATTAAAATTTCTTTCACAAAATATAGTCTTATTAATTCGTGGATAACATGCATTTTAATATCCAATTAGTAAAATAAGGGAATACACAAGAAAAAGCTGTGAGAAATTTTCTATAATAGGACTAATATTTGTTGACAAAATCATAATGAAAATAACAAAACTATATATTTTTCACGGACAAGTAGCATTATTTATGCAATCCGTATTTTTAATTCAAAAACCTTAATAAAGTATTTTCCAATATTCATACACCATAATCGATTATTCCACAATGAAAAAGCCAAGGGATATAGCCGAGAGGGAATTTGACAGAGCGTGAGAGACGAAAAGAAGGGAGTGTTGAAAATTTGGGCTTCCATATGACTAATTTAATGTGTATGGCTATCTTTCAGTTGTCCAATTAAAATGATCTATTAAAGATTAAAGTTTGGGCTAAAGTGTATTTATTTGTTATGGAAATAAGTGTAGATACCATATGAGACTTTCTATTTGATGAGGGACCGAATAGAAAATAAAGGGGTTTATATTTAATATAAATATAAGCTAGGGTTATGGTCCCCAGACGTCAGAAGAACATTCGATATCTCCCCCGTATTCTCTCGGCAGACTATTGCGAAGAATGTCTTTGATCGTTTGGAAGATCCATAGCCACTGCAAAGCAATTCCGCCTTTCAATTCATCATGGATCAAGGTACGCTTCCGCTCTACAGTTTATCTCCTTCTCCGTTGTTCTTGGTTAATCATCATAGAGAGCTTTATGTAATTGTTCACTCAATTATTCTAACAGGGAGTTCAACCTAGAGGTGCCCACGGTTCGTAAACCGGCAGTTCCGGTTCGGAACCGCCGGTTCCGATTTCGAGAAATGTGGAACCGGAACCGAACCGTGAGGCTATTTGACGGTTCCGGTTTCGTTTCCGGTTCCGAACCGCTGGTTTTCGTACGGTTCCTTGCGGTTCCAGTTCGGTTTGGCGGTTCCGGTGGTTTTTTCTTTTCTTTTTTTGCTATGTAATTTGGAATTTTGGATTTATACTATAAATTAGAACAAGACAATGGATAATTTAAATTGAAATAAGACGAATAAGGTGAAAATCATATCAATTTTATTGAATTTGAGTTGTAACGAACAACAATACATTACAATTGTCAATACATATACAACAATGTGATATAATTTACAAGTGCAGTCGGAACCTAAATAAAAAAAACATGAAACAGGGGAAAAAAGGAAAAAATTGAAAAGGGCTTGAGCTTAACTTAAACTTTCAAAGTTAAACTTTTCAAATTTGAGTGGGACAAATGTAAGTGAGGATAGAGGGGGGTATTTATAGATAAAAATTGGGGGGGAATTGGATAAATTTGAATTCAATTTTTTTTAAAAAAAGTCCGAAAACTATCAAAAAACCGCCGGGAACCGCCGAAACCGCCGATTTTACCACCAAAACCGTGAAACCGCCGGTTAACCGGTGGTTCGGTGGCGGTTTCGGTTCTTAAAATCTGGAACCGGAACTGGCCCGCGGTTCAAATTCCGGCGATTCCTGTTCAAGAAAAAAGTCACGGTTCCGGTTCGGCGGTTAACCGCCGGAACCGAAAACCGTGGGCACCTCTAGTTCAACCTATGGCTATGTCTTTCTAATTTTGAGTCGGAAATAATGGCAAGTTTACCTTCACCCAAAGCCCAAATAATGAGATTTAATTAAGCATTTACGAGATTTAATTAAGCATTTATCCATCCAAAGATTTAATTAAGCATTATCTATCAAAGCCCAAATTTTGAGATTTAAATAAGCATTTTCCATCCAAATCCCAAATTTTGAGATTTAATTAAGCGTTTATTTGTTTGTTATATGTACTCTCGGGAGTTGGGTGGGCTTAACAGTGGGCCTGAAAGCGGGCTAAATTTAACCAATTCAATGTGGGCCCAGTTTGGTTTGGCCCATATAGTTTGTTCCAACTGTATTTTCTTTGCCTTCGGAAATTTATCTCAAAGATCCTATAGTTTTCTAGTGAGTCTTTAAGTCAAAGTAAAAAAAAAAATTATAATTTAGCTGATAAAATAGTTATACTTCAATATGAGATAAAAAAAAAGACAGTGATAAATTTGACTAAGATATCATATTTGGTTAGGATATTGATTCTCAAAAACATGACACGACTCATAGTATTTTTTTTAAAAGGGGTTGAAAATATTACAAACTTATATTCATTGTGAATCAAAATTTCTTAGCTGTAAATAGATCTATTTTTTAGATTGGCACTCTCATATGCATAGCTTAATATATACCCTACAAATGAACCTCTTTAATTTCACCTTTTTCCCTACCAAGAATCAACTATCATGTTTTGTAAAGAAACAAGATTATGATAAGGAAGTGACTTTATTTCTATATCTTATTGACCTGTCTCATATATATAATTCTGGTTTTCTTTATGATAAGCAAATCTTGTTATATAAGCACATTAAGTAGAGTTGAAAATCATCATCATAATATAATACTGTTTGTTAATCCTGAATGGAAAGTTTAAGATTGAATCTCCGATTCATTTTTTCAGCCATTTTTAGTAGATATATTAAAATTGATCGTATTTGTAAAGTGAAATAGTTACACAACTATATAGTAGTACTAGTATATAGGAGGTCCCCTACCCATATTGGAGAGAGACGCATAATCAAAAATAGAACTGTCATTGCGATGCATTAAAAACAGCTTTTAACCAAGTTGCAATTTTGTGGACCTCCAAATTTCAATTCAAATAAATGAAGTTTTTGATTCAAATATTTGATTTGTTGTTATGGACCACTCATTTGGAATCTCCACACTTTTCTGTAATTAATTTTATCCTAAAGATATATGTAAAACAAGAATCTCACTTATTCAGAGTATCATATTACTACCTGTGTCCCACACTAATTGATGGAGTATACATTTTCACAAGATTTTATATAAAGTTATTTTGTAAATGAAGTAAAAATAAAATAAATAGATATAATAAAGGAATGATGAAATATTTATATTAAAAACTTATGTCAATTTAACTGACCTCTTGAAAAAAGTAATGCATTATTTTAAGTGGGACGAAAGAAATATTAAATAAATAGACCAGGGATGTAAATGAGCATACTTGTCTTCTCAAGCAAAACTAGTTAATACTAAAGTCTAAAAAGCCCAAGATCAATTAGTCTTGAATTTTCTTTTAGGGTAAAAATATTCATAATCCATTTATAGAAGCACAAAACCTCATAATATATATAGTCTTCTCAGATGACCAAAAACATGTACTCCCTCCGTCCTATTAAAGATGACCTACTTTCCTTTTCGGTTTGTCCCAACCAAGATGATCCATTACTTAAAATGTAAACTCCTTTATCTCTACTTTATCCTCTCTCTCTTACTTTATTCTCTCCATTTTATATAAAATAAAATTGCATAAAATCTCGTGCCGTCTAAGAAAGGGGTCATCTTCCCTGGGACGGAGGGAGTATCATATTATGTTATTTATTTATCTTCTGTATCAAATTGCCCCTGATTATATTGTGCATGTGTGTACGAGACCATGGGCGGACCCATGTGGAAGTAGGGTGGGGCTAAAACCCTTAGGAAAAATATTTTTT
>NW_025952252.1:0-3000 GCF_023119035.1 Salvia hispanica | reverse complement strand
TAGTAACAAATAGGATTAAAATTGACATGTAGACAATCCGGGTTTCGTCGTTGACCCGCCAGGGGAAAATCCTAACAAAATGAAAGTTCGTGGTTTTAAAAACAAATCTCGTAGTTCATGGGAAAAACCGGAATTCCGGGAAAGGTTTTGGTTTAAAAAGCCAAAAACCCTTAATAATATTAATTAAATTAGAGGGTGGGATGTTCTCTATCACAAAAAACTATAGCAAGTTTTCATTTTCTTACAAATTAAAGATGAGAAAATAAGTAAAAGAGAAATGAGAAGAACTATTTAAGTGGTGGCTTGGAAGCAAGAGAGTCCGAGCACACGGGGAGATTCTGCTTGGTAGACAAGATGGGCTTAATGTTTTCACATCTGGTGGTGATGGTTGCGGGTGTTTTTCCAATGTATTTGAGATCAATAGCCCCGATCCTGATGTTGTCGCAAGGCTTTGCTTTGCTACAAGAGAAGATAAGCCCCTCTGAGGTGGCGGTGGTTCCCTTGATGTTCATAATCTCGACGTTGCTAATCTTGATCAAGGAAGGCTTATCCAAGGAGCAAAGGTTCCATGGGCAGTACTGCTGGTCAAATATGACCGGGTTTTTGACATTGACCATGGTGAGGTCGATGAAATGGAGGTCGGAGATGGTGAGTGTGGCCGGGGCAGAGGGCCATGTCTTGATCCTGACTCCATTGTCGGTGTTGGTGAAGGTGCACTTCTCCACGGTTATCCCTTTGATGTCCTTCTCATTCACGTTCCTCCCCAAACTGCCGATGCTAATGCCATGGCCTGGCCCGCACTGCACGTTCTTGAACAAAGTCTAAGTCTTTTGCTTAGTAGACCGGTTGTGGGCGTCGTCCACTTTAAGGTAACACGGTCAGATCTATGCAATGCTTTGCAAAAGAAAAAGAAAGAATTTCACAACCTAGATAGGCTTTGGCTACCTATCGTGAAAGGTTGCAATGTCAATCCGCATATTTCTAAGCCTTACTGAAATAATTTGACATTGGTGTGGTATAGCACTGAATGGATCTAACAGCAAAGACGTGTCTTTATGCTATCATCTACTTGAAAGACTAGGTCTTGATAAAATATTATTTCTTAATCTACATATGTTAGCATTGAGCATACGGTATTGATTATGCACTACTTTGACTTATCAAATGGTGCGGGTTTTTTACAACCCAATAATCCTGATATATTGGGTAGTGGTGATTAATATCTAGCGGTGCTAGGATTGCTATTATGTTGAAACGTGCGCGAGGAGAGTCTCGTTTGATAATGTCCTCAAGAGGAGCTCGAACAAGGTTTTATTATTCGGAAAACCGGGCAGTTGGAGTTTTATTACTCTATGAATAACTAATAAATGATTCTTGCTAAGTCCACTCTTGGAATTAATAAGATATTAATTAATTAAGTCCATAGAGTAACATTAATTAATTAATGGACATTTATATCTTAAGCGCGGGAAATAAATAATAAAAGTGGAAACCCGGATTACTTGTAATTTCGGATTTGGATGGGGGAGAGTTCAATATTACTTATGTAGTGGCTGCTCGTAATATTCCAATATAAGCTTGTATTAAATTGTGGGTTCAATTTAATTAGTAAAAAGCTAATTGGGCGAGCCCATATCCAAAACCTTCCATAGATCCTGTCTGGGCCCAAAAGGAACTTAATATAAATAGGAGAATAAAGGAGACACAGAATAATCACAATTTTCATTCTTGAAATTTTTTGAAAATTTCGAACTCCTCTCTAGTTGAAGAGGATTTCGAATTCCACTCCTATTCTCGAAAAGGATTTCTTAATCATGTTTAGGATTTACTTTCTATGAGCATGAATTATTTGCGTTCTAGCATGCAATTATCTGTTTAACATGTGAATTGATTAATCGCATAATCGGTCAAATAGATCCATATCTGATTTATTTGTTTTATACAAGTCTTCCGCTGTGCAAGGGGCACCAAACCCCAGCAATTTGGTATCAGAGCCAGTTTTTGGCTCTGATTATGTGGATTAATTTAATGTTACGTGAATTGCTTGAATGCATAATCTTTTACATAAGAATTGGTTTAACTAAATTGCGTGTATCTTTTCCCGTGTGAATCGATTGATTCTTAGAAGAATTAATTGGTGTTTGTTTGTATAAACCAATTATGTAATGAGTTCGTGTAATTTATGATTACATATATTCATATATTATATTATGTGAATTGCGTTGCCGTGACAAGATTTCAATTGTAAGAATTGCGTTTCGTCACCATCGTGAATTGCGTTGCCGTGACAAGATTTCAATTGTAAGATTTATATGGATTTATTCCAAGATAAATTCTAGATGAATTAGGATAAATAATTACATTAATTTATTTTATCCTAAGGATTTGAATAGATTTAATTCTAATAAAACAAATCCTAGATGGATTAAAATAAGTATTAATCCAAGTTATCCTTATCTTTTGGATTTATGTCCTAGATAGATTAGGATAAAGATGATATATAAGAAAATCCTTATTTAATTGGATTTAGATAAATTAATTTATCCAAGAAATCCTAAGTAATGTTTGATATATTCTAGATATCTATTCTAAATAGAATTAAGATTTATATAAGTCTTGGTTGATAGGATTTTATTTTTATCTTATGGATTATGATGGGATTATTTCTATCTAGTAATATCCTAGTGCAATTTAAATAATGATAATCCTAGATCAACGTTATCTTAAATTGTAGGATTTGATTTTATCGAGATAAAATCTAGAATAATCCTAAATGGATTTGGATAGTTTACACAATCTTGATAAATCCTAAATGAATTTGGATAGTTTACATTATCTTGATAAATCCTAAATGAATTTGGATAAACATTATCCAAGATAAAACTTAATTATTTAATTGATTCTCCCTTGACTAGATTAAATAATTGTCGATAATTATCCTGTGTGTTTAAATGCCATTTATTAAATAGATTTATCTGTTTATTTGGTGTTTATCTATTT
>NW_025952251.1:0-39264 GCF_023119035.1 Salvia hispanica | reverse complement strand
TGTCACTCAATTACGAAGCATCATGATTAACTTAGGGAAGAAACAAAGTAAAACAAAACGGATAGCATAAATAGAAACGGAATTGTATCCAAAGTTGCTACTAACACATCCCTAGAATCATGAGTTTAGTTACACATAATTGAATAAACTAAAACATAGATTGAAGGGAAAACAATTTGAACATAAACTAAAGCAAATAAAACCTCGTAGGTGTGTAACTCTTCACGTTTCAAGGATGTTCTTGAAATCCTTCTCCAACTCCTAGCACAATTGAAGTACTCTAGCTTTTGATCTCTATGAATATTACAAGTAGTAATGCTCTTTCATGAATGTGTGTTCTCCTTTGATGAAGCTTGGAGGTCCTATTTTATGGGGAAAATTATTCCCCATCATAGAAGGAAAAGATCTTCAAATTTGGTAAGTCTTGAGCACCCTAGGGCTGGGTGGGTCGATTCGTCGCCTTTCTTCCGGCGGGCCGCGCACTTTGCCGGCGGTCGTCGTTGCTGAGTCCGGAGACTCCACCTTTCTGGCGGACCGCCACATGTCCTCTGGCCGGCCGCCATGGCATCTTCTCCAGCGTAAATTTTCAGGCGGACCGCCACATGGCCTCGACCGCTGGCGGCGGCTCGCCGATAGCCTCTGGCGCCTGGTCGCTGCCGACTCAGATTTTAATTATGCGTTTTTACTCCCCTTTTCGTCTCAAATATCCACATTTCTCACAAAACACGTCAAAATACCAAAATGTATAAAATATGCAAATAATGGACATGTAGAGTGATTTTGATAGTAAAAACGGACCAAATAATGACCTTAAAACAGTGCAAAATCCGAGCGTATCAAGGAGATTCGCAAAAGACGTCAAAATCCAGAGACCATTTAAAAACTCGCATGGGGTGGCGGTCAACGTACCAGATCAGGGTGCCTTTTGGCCCGCTGAGAAGACGAGCATAATCCGCCGAGGATTGTTGCGGTGCGAGGCACCTCAGTCCCTTAGGCTTCTCGACGGCTCGCTTGGTGCCTCTGGCAGGCCGACTTTGGGCATAGCATCCACCCCGGAATATCCCCGTATTCCCTCGTTCGACCCTTCTCTAGATTTTGTCGTGCCCGGTGGAGGTTGGGCGTCAGCAGGGCCTCGATTCGAAGGAGTTCGTAGCTTCCTAGTGTTACCCGGTTCAAGAGGTGGGAACTCGTGAGAGTGGCGCGTGGTAGACTTCTTCCGCAGGGGCAAGGTAATTACATTTGAAGCACCGAGCCTCCAATTAGGTTCTGCAAGGGAGCCGTGGGGAATCACACACCATATCATTGTCCGGTTTGTAAGAGCCGGGCGGAAACAATCTAGCTCTTCCGCCATGGTGGGTTTGACGAGGTGGGTTATAGAATCAGATTTTGGGGTTGTTTTCTTCTATCAAAATGCGGGGGCACGTGACTCCTAGCCGGAAAATGACCATTTGTCTTTCCAAAAGCATATTTGTTTTGTTTTCCTTTTCGGAAAGTTGACCAAACTAACGTTAGTATCAGCTCCTACCACCTGATTGGTTGAGTTCTCCCCTTTGCATGTCCTTTTGTCTCATCCTCCATCGCCCGGTCATCCGTCCGCGAGGATGTGTTTTTGCCGACGGAGGCGGGGACCCTTCAAGGACATGGGAGCCG
Organism: Salvia hispanica; assembly: GCF_023119035.1. Classification (NCBI taxonomy): domain Eukaryota; kingdom Viridiplantae; phylum Streptophyta; class Magnoliopsida; order Lamiales; family Lamiaceae; genus Salvia; species Salvia hispanica. Next base: position 37,614 of record NW_025952251.1, on the reverse strand, counting down.
GCGGTGATTGTAGACGGGGTCTTCTTGAGAGGAGATTGGGGTGGGGTTTGTTGGCGCAACTACCTCCCGGGCCGAGTGGCGCATCCCCCGGTCTCCATCCCCCGGAAAATTCGCTCTACTTTTTTAATTTTCGGGGTGTTTTCTTGAGCCAAAATCGATTCTTTTGGAGGGGTTTCCTCCGGGGGGAAGGAAAAGGCGATGACCCTTTTTTGACTTCCCTTTTTCCCTTTGGAGGCCCGGGGGGCACCCTTGCCCCGGGCGCTTTCCAAGACTCACCCCGCCCCCTTTCCTCGGTTTGGACGGGGGTTGGTTTTGGTGCCCCAGACACCATTTTTTTGGTCGGAGAGGGTCAGGGGTTGTTGTTAAAATCGTTCCATCTCCCAAACCAAAAGGGGGTTTCCCCCGTGAAAGGAGGCCCCTTTAAATGACAATGCCCTCCTTGCCCGGGAGATGTTCCATGATCTCCAAAAGGGGTTCCCGACTCCTAATGTTGTTAAAAGATTGATATGGCCAAAGGCTATGATGGTGCCCAATACCCCTTTTCACTTGGGAGTTTTCGGGCGTAGGGGTTTCCCGGGAGGACTGGATTTCCCCTCATTGCCCGGTGCATAGGCTGTTTTTGGTTCTCGGTTTTTAAAAAGGGGGGCCCCCCTGGGTTTTCTTAAATTCCCCACGGGGCTTAGAAAAAGCGATCCTATATCCTGGGCCCTTTTTTTGTGATTCGGGGGAATCTTGTAAAAGCACTAGACAAGCTCATTTTGGGAAAGGGGGAGATGACTTTTACGGTGGCTGGAAGGTGGAAAAACCCCGGCCCCTTTGCATCCCGATGATATCATTATCTTCACGTGGCGGCCCCCTCCCCTTCCCCAAACTCGGGGCTGCCTCCAGGGTATAGAGGCGGTCTCCGGGGGTAGATCGGCCTTGCCAAGAGCCTTCTACATGGGAGGCTCATGTGGGCGGACTACCCCAGGACGAGGGGGCTTCTCCCCGGGTTTTTCCCCCCTTTCCCTTTTTTGGGGTCCTATCTCCGGGGAAAGCAAACGATCGAGAGATGTTGTTTCCCGGGAAAATTTGCCAATAGGATTTGGGGTTTGGGGCCCCCACCCCCACCTTTCTTTTTGGGGAGGTAGGCTCACGCTCTTGGCCCCTCAAAAAAGGGCCCACGATCCCTTTTTCCCAAGCCTAGTCGGCATTGCAAAAAAACCGACCATGGATCGGCTTGGCTGGTTCGGGGTTCGACTAATGGGGAAAAAAAGGGGCCCGGGAACCCGGTTGGGATCAATTCGCCGCCCAACCCCAAAAGGGGGGCTGGGCTTGAAATTTCAAAGGGTACTGGGGCCCTTTTTACTTTTAATTATGGTGGCGTTTGGGAGCAAAATTCTCGGGGGGTTTTAGATGTGGGGGCCCCAAATTTGGGGTTTTCTAATTCGTCACCACTAAAACCAAAAGAGCTCCCCCTTTTGCTAAACATGGAAAAAATTTGCGACCCTCCGCCCTTTTAAAGGGAACATTCGGTGGCTAGTTGGGGAAAAACATCTTTTTTTTGGGGATGACATTTGGATTGGCAACTCCCCTTTAAAGAAACTTGCCTTGATGATGGGGAAACCCCCCGGCCCCTTCTCGAATTTTCGGAATTTGGAGCATGGGACGTGCCCAAACTCCAGTATTCTGATGGGACCGGCCCCCCCAAACGCCTCATGGAGAAGACCCGAGACCCCCCAATCATCACGGGAAAGGGAAAATTCCTAGATGGACATTATCTAGGCTGGCGACTTCGGGGACCTCGACTGGGGGCAACATCCGGACACAAAAAGGGAAAATTTTCCCGGCCCTTGGGAAAACATTTGGAAGGCCGGTCTTACTAAATCTATTGCCATTTTGCATGGGGGCTTCTCTCGGGCAATTCCGGGCGACACTAAACTCCGGGGGCGCAAGATAGAGTTGGCGTCAAAAGCCTTTTTTTGTCCCCTTTGGCACAGTCGGGTCCTCCCAAAATCTTTCTCCAAGGGGTGGGGGCCCCCAGTGTGGAGAAAAGTTTATTTGGTTGGTTGAAAAGGGCCCTTCCCCCCCAAATCCCCTCAAAGACACAATCCCGGGGTAGACTTGAATTTGGCCCCAAAGTCTCGGGAAAAAGTAAAAAACATCTTAGTCATTCCCTGCCCCACCTCATCATGTGGGTTTCCTGGGGAACGGGGTGGGGCGCCACCAAAAATCGGGTTTAAGCCCTTCGTGTTTTGGGGAAATCCAAAGGCTTATGTCCCAAAAAAGCATTGCCAATGGGGATTTCAAGGAAATTTGGGAAAGGGCGTTAAGCGGCGTGTTGGGAGAAGCCAAAGGGAAAGGGGGTGCCCCATCCGTGTGCCATGGGGGGTGGTGGAACCCCCCGGGCCACCGGGGGTGGAAACCCAAACGGATGGTGCCTTTTCGAGTTTTGGGGGGGGGGGAGGTGGAAAGGGATCTTGCCCAAAATCCTCGGGGGGTTTCTCGTTCTTTCCCTTTTCCCCCACCCGGGGAAATTTTGGGTAGGGAGTTTGCCCAGCCACTGGGTCAATCCCGGGTGCTTGGCCCAAAAAGCAGCAGGCTTAAGTTGGGGACCCGTCCTAAACCAAACCAAAGGCCCACCCCACCTTCCGGGGGAAATGGGAACTTTCCCCTTAACCCTTTTTCCCCCAAAACCCCCAAAACTGTGGGTTTCCTTTCCAAAATGGGCTTGGAGATGAAAAAACCCCCTTTTCTTTTTGCCCAAGCAGCCCCAAAAGGGTGCTTAGAGCCATCGTTGGATGGAGAAATAGGAAAACCAAAATTCGGGTATGTGATGAAAAGGCTGGCGGGCTCCACGGGAAAACACTGGCCGGTGCCCCGTTTTTGGCCCCTTAGAGTAGGTATGTCAGCCCTTTTGGGGCCCTCCCCATCTCTTATGGTGTTTTTTTCCCTGTAATCTCTTGCTTGTATAGTTTTGTTTCCCCTTTTGGGTGGGTAGGGGTTTTTTTTACCTTCCGTCACTTTGGGGGGGCCAAGTATTCCCCCTTTGGTTTATGAAAAAGGGATGAGGGAACGAAGTCAAACCCCCTGTGAAATAGTTAGTGCCGGTGTTTGGCCAGGTTGGGTGATCGAAAAAGGGGTATCTTTTAGGGAAGAAAAGGGAAATTGGAAGTTAATTGGTTAAGGGGATTGCCCCGATCTCTAAGGAAAGGGTGGTTGAAAATTGCTTTCATGTGTTTAAAGTTAATAATGTTTTATGTGTTTTTAGTTGGTTTTTTTTTTTCCCTTTTCTCGAGTCTTGAGTCAGTTATAAAGTCGGTCGGGGGAGAAACCCATTTGATAATCTATTCGAGTCTTGGTTGCGGGGTTTGGGTTTTTAATGCCGGGTTTTTTGGGGGGAAAAGGTCAATGGGAGATGTTGGGGTGCCAAAAAAAGGGCGCTAGAAAGGGTGCAATCGCCGGGATGCTGCCGGAAAAGGCTGAGATGGAGAAGAAGGATGGGGGATGATCATTAACAAGGGCATAAAGGTCAAAACATGAAAAAGTCATCCAAAAAGCAAAGAAACCTCCCATAAAAAGGCCCCTTTGGAAAAAAAAAAGAGTTCGCTCTTAAATTTGGCCTTTGGTTCTCGGTTTCGCCCAAAACCCTGGTAGCGTCCAGAATCCCGGGGAAAACACATCCAGTTCCGGCCGGGTTGGGAGTAGTATAAACTTATCATCCCGGGTGGGCCCAAAAAATCTTATTTTCTTTTTAGTTTAATCTTTACTTGTTTTTGTCGTTGTTTTTGTTCAAACACTCATATTTTTTCCTTTTGAATACCTTGTGAAGTTCAAAAATTTTAATTATGAAGTTTTATTTGTATTCGCTTTGGTTGAGTTTGCTTCATTACCCTAGGAAAGTTAATCTAGTTGTTGCCTTTAATTTTTAAATGCTTTCACCGGGTTTCGATTTGAAGTTGATTTTTGTTTAATCAAATTTTGTGCATGAGTTTACTTTCGGTGATCAATTTTATCGGTCGGTAAAATAAAATTGATTTCATCGTTTATTTTAATTTTGAGCATTTAATCAAAGGATCTTGATTTGAGGGTTTTGAATCAATTGGTTATGGTGTTTGTGTTTATCTAATTTTTGTTAATGCTTGGTGAAGAAGAAAACGTCAAAATCAACTTTAGTTTGGACCACTTTTACTTTTAAGTTACTTTTGCTTTTGTTCCCTACTTTTCAATATGTACCGTCAGGACACTGTCGAGAAGAGCCACCCGACCACCGAGATATACCTTGTTGTCTAGATTTCCTTTTTTAGTAGCTGTCTACTTTTCATATGCTTCAGAGACACCTTGTCCCCTATTTTCACGAACACCACCACATGCACATTATTTCCACGCCCACTAGTCGATAGAGTACCACCTTTATTTCTTGCCTAGGTAAAATCTCAACCCAAGCGTGGTAGCTAACCAAAACACCCGGGAAAGTCACAGTTATCAAAACGTGTCCATCCTCGTGGGATTCGACCCTTAACTCCATTATCTAGCCAGTAGAAGTGGGTTGAGGAAACTTGTTTGAAGCCGGGTCCGGTTTCTTCCCAAACGACCCCTTGGGTGGGGAATCTTTTTCCGAAGATTTGGGATACACTAAAATTACATACGAAACCTTGGGAAAAGAACCAAAGCCCTTCACATACAAAATATCTAAGTGATTTACAACAAGTGCGTTGAACGGTCTCCATCGGTTAAACCCCCTTTAATTTTTTGGGGAAAGGATTTTCTAATATATCGCCACCTACGTGGGACAAAACCCTACAAAAAAGGTAAGTTCAAAAGGGCGGACCTCACATAATAAATAGAATGGACTAGAAAGGGGGTTCCCCCAATATTATTTTTGAAAAGTGGGGACAATAACCCTAAGGCCTGCGAGTTTGGGTTAATTAATTTATGAGAAAAGCTTGGTTTTGTTATCGGCCAGAACATTGTTAGGGGAGATTTGTTGTAGAAAAAAAACCGAATGCTAAACCCGATGGTCGTGCTTAGGCGGTTTAGGCTTGTTTAAAAAAGAGTTTCCTTTTCCCGTACGAATGGGAAATGAGGAAATGAAGAGTGGAATTCGTCGGGGGAGAGGACCCAAAGGGGGGAGGAGGGGGGCGTAGAAAAGGCCATTTGGGGGGCCCCCGATCCGGAAAATCGGTTAAATTTCCCCACCCCCCCGGGGGGATGGTGAGCCCGCCCATGCCATGTCTAAAGGGCCAAACCCCGGGTCTGATATTAAGACAAACGTTTGGGCGTTTTCCCTACTTTTGGAAAAGAAAATGAATGTCCATGAATTTCAAAACGAGTTTGGTAAGCTATGCAACCCCCGGAAAAGGCCCAATGATGGGGAGGGGGGACTCCCCCCCGCGAGTCCCTTTTTAAAAAAAAGGGGGGGAAACACATGGCGGGCCGGGGCTTCCCCCCGGGACCCCGATCAACACCTGGGAAGGATTTCCCCCCGGATTTCCCCAAAAATTTCTTCTTCCCGTCAAACAAAACAAACGCCCTAAACCGGGACAAAGAGAGCCCTTTGAAAAATTTTAATTGGTTTAATGGCCCGCTTTTGTCCTAATCATAGGATGATGAGGCTGGGTTTTTTACTTGTTCTATGAAGGAGCTAATCGAGTCTAAGGACTTAATGAATTCCTTAAAGCGGGGAATTTTACTAAAAAAAAGGTTTTTGAAGCACGGAGTTTTTGGGAAAGGGGGCGATCGATGCAAAAAACCCCGAAACGAAAACCCCACGTTTTTATCCGGAGGAGAAATTCGGCTAATGCAAGAACGAAGGAGTTGGGGACATGATAGATCGGTTGGAGAAGACCTTTGTGCTTTAAAAAAAGAATTCCCCCATGCGGGGAAAGGAAGGTCCGGGGGAAAATCAACTCCCTCAAAAATGGTCCCCGGCCCCCTGGAGAATTCCAAGCCCGGTGAAGGTGGGGGGGAAATTTGGGAAACGGGAAAAATCACAATACAAAATGGGAAACGGGTGAAAGATTAGGGGGCCCCCTGGAGGGGGACAAACCCCGTTTCGGTGGGTGATGGGGGGCCAAAAAACTCCAAATACGGGTACCCCCGGGGCCGGGGGAAACCCGGGCCGGAAAAAGGCCTAACCATGGGCAAGAAGGACCACAACACAACTCGGTGGTCGGGGAAAAAATCATGAAGGGCCAAACAACCGGGGTTATCGCAATCAAGGGGTCCCAATTCTTTGGGAACCAGTAATCGAGGAAAAATTTTTATGGCCCCCACCAAGGGCGCCACGGGGGAAAAAAATCGAATTTTTAGCATACCCACCAAGGAAATCGGGGTCGGGGGTCGGTTTGGGAACAATCGGGAGGTCGAGAACTATCGCCCAAAACGGGGGAGTGGACCGGGGCATAATCAAGGGTCAGTTACCACATGTTTATAAAAGTGGCAAAAAAAAAGGGTTTTTACTAGATAAAAAAAAATGTAAAGATGATAACAAATGTAAATAGATAAAAATAAAGGATCAAATTTTAATCAAAGTCCCAATCTCAGGATTTGCCAAACACCCACTAATTACCCAATTTCAATAACTCTTTAAAAAAAATAAAAAAAAATCAAATCCAAACGTACTTCGAATAAACTAACAAACCAATTATTAGTCCCAAACTCAAATAAAGATAGCAAATGGAATAATAAATCAACTATGACCAAAAAAGGAAAAATGACTTTATACTAATCAAAATGTCTTCTTCCATAGTTGATCATATCCCTTAGAAACACTCCTACTCCTTCATTGCATTGTAAAATATATCCCGTCCCCTTCCCAAGGCCCCATAATGTAACCAACTTATCTTTATGCGTAAATTCCATCGCCTGGGCGTCGGTTTTGAAAACCCCCCCAAAAACTTCAGCCACGGAGCTCCTAAGACCACGTCAGAGGGGGCACAAATAAATTAACAAAATCATCCCCTCCAAAAAGGGTAACTTGGGGTAGTAACACTTTTCTTTACATAGAAATGTCGACTCATTGCCCACCCCGAAACACGGAAAGGATTTTGGCAATAACCCTCCAATTTCTTGCAAATGCGAATTTTTTTAAGGTTTTTGGGCATACACCCCCCAAAAACTACCTGTCACTTTTAACGCCGGGGGGGGTCGACCCGTTTCACGGCCTCCAAGAATTCCCGGCCATGTTGTCACCAAATTGTTATCGTGTTGGTGAAGGAGCCAATTGGGCGCCCGGTGTTCAAACAGTAGTCCAACTAAGCGTAGACGATCCTCTTCCGACGTTTTGAAATAGTCAAAATAGGACTGCACCTTGTAAATCCAGCCTGATGGGTCGTTTCCATTGAATTTTGGAGGATCGATCCGAAGTTTGGCCTTCTTCTGCTTTGTTGGCCTCTGAAGTTTGGCAAAATTGCGTCTCCGTCTACGTTGGCCTCCAATGCCGAAAACAGCCGATCCGCCCGGTCTGATAAGGCAAGGTATTCTTCTCTGTTGTTGTGAAGTTCCAACCTTAAACTTTTTATGGCTGACAGAATTTCTTCTTGAGAATTATCAGCATGAGTTTCTGTTGCCATGATTGAATGTGAGGGTAAATTTGACAGAGCTGAAAGAAGATGAAATCACAATTCAGAAAAATATGGAGCAAGATATCTTAAAAAAAGTAAATATTATTGGAAAATACGGTTATTCGACTACACCAGACTTTGTCGGGCATTTCAGCAAACGGTTGGTGTGCCTCTTATGATGTCATGTGAAATATGATAAATAATGATGGTGACATGAGATGATCAAATAAAAAACTATAAAGATCTATTAAAGCACAATTGTTTAAAAGGGAACAACCGTACATGGAGTTGGTGACCGGAGACGGCGGTTTATTGGCGCAGAGGAGGTCGCACGCCGGCGGCCGGGGCTGGATCTGATTTGTGTGTGTTAAAGTACAATATAATTTTGTGGATTTGGGCTCTCTTTTGGGCCACTTTGTTTTGTTTAAATAATTCAGTTGGGTCTATTTTGTTAAGAAGAAGGAAGAAGTTTTGGGCCTCTTTTTATTTGATTTTGAGAGTATGGGTCTTTTCTATTTTAAATGTTTACAAGAGGTGTCCAAGATTAATTCTTCGGATTTAGTTATGAAACTCAAGAAATTAATCTCGTGAATAATTTATTCAAGTAATAAGGCTTGTCGATTTGTTTAATTAAACCTCTAAGTAATTAATTCCAACTAATTGAATCTTTGAATTAATTGAGAATCCAAGCCTTAAGTCGATTGTAAGCCTATTATAAAAAAAAAACACTAGAATCATTTAAGGGCTTTAAAAAGAAAATTCTATACTTACCCTAAGTTCGAAGATTGAAAATCGGGAATACCTGATCTGGAGTTGGGTTACTCGGGTATACTTGATACCTGACTCCCGACACCCGTTTTTTATCTATATTTTTAGTACTCGAACTTCATAACGTGTTAGGCAAAGAGACGAGAGATGGACATGATCGACATAAAATTTCAAGTGTCAAATCAATAACGACTATATGCCGTTATGTTTGTCGAATTGTGTGATTCATTTGGTGACTATTCAATGATAACTATAGGCATCCTTTAAAGTATGACAAATGACATTGACTTGGACTTTGACTTATGAAGTCTTCGTCTAGCGTCTGTGTTAGGGATCTAATTCCCTAACGTCGATCCGCGGCTCCGCTCGGCGATCGCCGAAAAGTCCGGCCGAATTAGGGTCGTCGGTGGCTAGAGGCGACTGTGCGCGAGAATTCTCTCCCGTCGGGCAGTGGCTCTTCTAGGTTTAAAGATTTGTTCACAAATTAGTTTGGGAAAAGTAATAGTTTTCATTCATAAAAAAGTCTATGAACATAGCCCTATTTATTAAACTAAGGACCCTAGGTTGGTTCGACTCCTAAACCTAGTTCATCTCGGAAAGAACCAACCAAAGAAAACCCGAAACGGAGCTTATAGATATGCTCGACTCAATGCTGGAATTAAATAATAAAAGAAAACTAATATAAAAAATAAGAAATAAAATAAAAGGAAAAAATACTTCTAAAGCTATTTGGTAACGTAGTCGCCCAGCAAGTCCGGCCGACGACGGTTCCTCTTCGGTTTTGTCGTTGCGATGGACGGCTGCTTCTCTTCCGCCACTGCCGTCGTCGTCTCTTCAGCGGCTACCTCTGTCTCGGCTCGCCGGCGCTTGTTGCTGTGCTTGATCAAGTACCGTATCAGTCTGTAATGAGTCATAAATAATAGTTGAAGGCAAAAGGAGCTATCAACCATTAATTACAAGACAATGTTGGTGAATATAATTTATAAGTTAAATAATTTTACATTAATTTGCAAATTTAAATATTGTATTATTTCAATTTTGGGGTATATGAATATAGTTTATAAAATTTTTTTACTTGCATGGACACACCCCATTTCTATTGCCAGCCTCAATTTTCTTTTGACAAATACCACTGCCCATTCTCCCTCCGCAAAATCAAAAGATACACACACACACAACACACTTTTACACTTTTGAGGTATATATATAGTGGTAGCTCAAATCTTAAATAAACCACACAGTACTATTTTTTTTTAAATAGAGCCTAATGGATCGAAATTCCTATCTCTACTTCCTTGTTACATCACTCATACTTCTTCAGTGGTTGATTGATCATAGCTCAGCCTACTCCGATATCAACATTGATCGCTTTTTCACTTACTTTCCTTCAAATCTCGAATCTCTTTCGACCCCCATAATGTACAGACCAAAAATTGGAGCAGTGAGAGCAATATTTGTAGTTGGATCGGAGTTACTTGTGATTTCGTTATCACGGGGTGCTGATAGGGTTTAAGTTCCCTATCAAGAGATTTGTAGAGCACTTGAAGATTGAACGGAAAGAAATCGATAATTCCCTAGTTGAAGTTCTAGGTTTTGGAACAAGAATGAGAAAAGAAGTAATATATTTCTTTACCCTCAATGAATTAAATGACGATAGAATTCTATTATATAGAATTAACCCTAACATGTGTCTTGCTAATCAAGAAACATAATTAGAATAAAAGATTACAAAAAGATATGCAAAATATCTAAAGATAAATAACTAAAATAAGAGAGATATGCTAAAATCAAGAAAGGAATATCGAGGATGATCTTTGGCGAGATTTGCTAGATCGAGGGCCCTACGTTGACTTCGGTTGAATATATCATCCACGGGTCTTGTAGGAACTATTCCACCCAAAATTGGAAACCTTTCTTTTTCTCATTTCTTTAGATATGAGCCTACATAACTATTTTCATGGCCATATCCCATTCCTATTTTCAACATGTCTTCTTATTTTAATAATTTGTCTGGTCGTTTGCCTCTTGATATGTGCAAACACAATCTTGATAGACTTGTATTTCTTTCAACGAGTTGCATGGAAATACCATCGAGTTTGAATCAGTGTATGCAGCTTGTGTATCTTTTCGAGCGATAACAGTTTAAGTGGATTTGTGCCAAGAGAAATTGGGAGGACGAAGCTTCAAGTATTGAACTCCTTGAGTAAATTATAAGTTGACTGGTATGTTCATCTAATAATTTCCTTGCTTTTTTTTGGAAATTGATTGGCCTAGAACTGATATTTTTAAGTCATATTCTATTTAATTATTTCAATTATGTGCTTTTCAGAATATACTTTTAATTTTTTATACAAATAATCTTAAATGGATTGAATGCTTCCCCACATCCATGTTATGTATATGAGTTTTGACAATAGCAAATTAAATAGTTCGATAATTGCGTTAAAATGATTTTTATTTAATTTCATATTTCGTTATTCTTTTTATCAAATGATTCATATTGAATATACAAAACTCATATGTAATTAATGTAAAAGCCATTTTGGATTTCGTAAGTAAAAGCCATTTTGGATTTGTACCTTTACACAAAAATACATGCACCATGTTAATACATCTAATATTAGGGTTTTTGGATTTAAAAAACCAAAAACTTTCACCGAATTTTTGTTTTTCCTCCCCATCATGAGATTGGTTTTTAAAACCACGAACTTTCACATCGCTTTGCTATTTTTCAACCCGACCCGAATAACACATTTGAGAACAATTTGTGCGGACGATTTGTGATGACGATTTTCGAAGATGAAACCCTAACACCCAAAATTGATTCGAATCTGACGATTTCGTTTAGGGTTTACGATTTTGATTGATTTTGACTTAATTGTGATTGAGGGTAAAACAACGTCATTTTAAGGGTCATAAAAACCGACGTCCATCTCATTTTTGCGACTGTCCAGTGCTGGACAGCTTCTGCACCGGAAATGTGTTATTCGGGTCGGGTTGGGAAATAGCAAACGATGTGAAAGTTCGTGGTTTTAAACCAATCTCATATAGTTCGTGGGAAAACCGGAATTCGTGAAAGCTTTTGGTTTTTAAAGCCAAAAACCCTAAATAATACTATCATATAAAAAAATCGTGTGTGCTAGTTATTAGAGTAAACAATGGCTACTACTTTCATATTAATTAAAATGATTGCTTAAAAATTCCAATTTTAAAATTTCATTGGTAATTGATTCCATAGCATTCCAAATTGAAACTTTTCATGCTTAAAATAAACTTACAGGTCCACTACTATCCACCCTTGTGAATCAATCAAAGACTACAAAATTTGCACCCTATTCCAACAACTTAGGTGGAGAGTGATTCCAACATCCATTTGCAAACGAAGATCCCTCCGAATCCTCTCTATTTATCGCATACAACTTGGAAGGGGCACTTCCATATTGTCTAGGGAACTTGAGCACATCTTTGTTAATACTTCATTCGAATGCAAATAAACTTACAAGCAATCTCTACCATCATTCACAAAGGCTGGTACTTGAGTCAATCAATCTGAACGGAAACAAATTGGAAGGAACACTGTCCCGAACCCTACTCAACCGCCTAGGTCTCAGGTATCGACATTGGTAATAATGAAATAATACGAGATGTGTTTCCGTTTTGGATGGAAACACTCCCTCAACTTCGCATCCGTCTCGAGGTCAAATAAGTTCCATGAATTCATGTTGGTGGCTTCAAACACTAAGCTGCCGTTTCCAAAGTTGCAAGTCTTGGATGTATCACATAATGCATTTATCACTCTCTACTTTGTAGATATCTCAACAACTTCACAGGTATGATAGATGCCAAGGAAAAACCGCACTCGATGATGGAGAAAATTTATTTCTAAAAATATATGGTGTTGAGGCTCACATTGAAAGGATTAGATCAGTTATTGCAGCGACTACTTAATACCTTTACAACTATTGACTTGTCCTCCAACAAATTCTCCTGGGACCATTCCACCTTCTATAGTGAATCTTACGTCTATTAGATACTTGAATTTGTCCCACAATACCATTGGAGGACATATACCGGCATCTTGGAGATATGAGTATCCTCAAGTCGTTGGATTTGTCTTCAACAAACTGGATGGAAATTCCACGTGAATTGGCAAAGCCGACATTTGCGAAGTTGAACCTTTCGATGAATAATCTTAAGGGAAAAATAGCATAGTTTGGTCAACTTTCCACGTTTGAGAATAATTCATATGCGGGAAATGTGGGTTGTGTGGATTTCCAATAACGAGAAAATGTGACGGAGCGATGGAAAACGGAAACCATCACCTCTTCATGTGGAAGTGGAATCGGATGTGGAGGTGGAGGATTTATGTGTTTATTGCTCTTGGATATGTTGTGAGCATAGGAATCTTTTCTTGGCTGCTTATTTTTGGCGAAGTTTCAGGTATATAAATACTATGAGATAGTTGACGATGTTTTAGAGAAGACTTTTGACTTTTGCCAGTGCAGGAAGAAAAGAGAGAGACGAAGAAGAACTGTGAGGAATCTGGCTAGAAGACAGTCGTGAAGATAAGGCAATCTAGCTTGTCATAGTATGGATGTTTTTATTTTAATTATCCAATGTTTGTATTGATCGCTATTAGTGTTTTGTTTATGTTTAATATATGCCATTATATTTGTGTGTCTACTTCTAGAAGTAATTATGCAGTAAGAAATTTTCATGAAGTCCAAATAACTATTAACATTTTCTTCCATTTAATGCTAGAATTGCATAAAAAATTATGTTTAAAATCATAATATTGTACAATAAGAAAAGTTAACGTATTAAAACGATGACGCCTTTAAAACTAGCATAAGTATTTGATTTTTGGGAGAAGATATAAATATATTCTGACGTCAAAAATATATTTATACTTCTCTAACCTCTATATAGGACCACTTGTAAGCAATGACAATTTAATTTTCCTAAAATTTTTATCTTCAATTTCTTATTTGATTTGATCAATCGATTAAATTTTTTTTCTAAATAAATTTTTGGCCAATAACTATTGACCTCAAGTCAATTGATAGAGAACTTAGCAAATACCCTCGAACTAGGTCATCTCAAGCCATTCGATATAGAATTTCCGTCATAATTACGTCCATAAAAATAAAAATTAATACTTTTCGTATTCTGTATATAATTCCAAATGTGTCATATTAAATGCTTTCTAATTAAAACTTTGTGCAAGAAAAATCAATGCAGTTTTTGCTAATAAAATATTGACCTCGAGTCAATTATACTGATATATAAGTAGTTAATATTACCAGCAAATACCCTCGAACTGGGTCATCATAATGGGTTTCATTTAAAGAGATTCTCACTCAAGGTATTAAACGAATTATCAGCATAGTAGCACGGCGGTTTAATCAAGAAATTCAAAGAAGAATAGATATCATAACTACGATCAAAGTTACTCCAAAGGACTTAGGATCCAAGTAAGTACGGTTGATTTAAAAATTGGTCATTCTAACTACGAAGGTCGCACTCCTCAGACATTTTTCCCGGAAATCGATCATGGCAACGTCGTTCAATGAAACCGATTCCAAGTTGAGATTCATCGTATCGTCAAAATTAATAACTATTTTTTATGGTCGATCTTCAAAGTCTTCTTCTTGCCATGTCACAGTCATTTTCGATTGCCATTATACACGTGGTCTTAAGGTGTAATAAACGTCAGTCAGATTCAGTCGCGCCGCCACTTTGGCATGGTATGCAAGACTGCATAGTCTTATTAGATCTGTGGTATGATTCACCATTGTAAGGATACACCAAAGTTCGAATATATTTTCGCTAGTTCTATCACTCAGGAAAGGATATTGCAATTGTCAACTTACAACTAAGTTCTAGCACGTTCAAAAGATGGCCTACTTCTAGTGACTCTATAATTTCAAGCATAGCTTCAAGTCTCATACATCAACATATATTCGATCATTACCTAACTCAGCTTCATATGGTTCTAAGTTAGCAACAAAGTTCAAAGTTCCACATTTTACTTTCACAGTGGTTCTTCATATACCTCGCACTTCCGGTCATGAATTTTCACCTCATAAAACGCCATACATATATTGCACAATCCACATGTTTATATAAATCATTTGGTGTCCCATTGCATAAAAAAGTGGAGTTAATAATATATGTGGATAGTAACACTCAATAATCATTCCATGGAATCGCATTTCACAATTTCACAAGCTCATACGATAGTTGACGCTGATCACCATTCGGAAGCATCTGCCTTCACATTCACAATAACATTTCTAACACTTGCGGCATGCTTTCCATTTTCAACAATAACATTTTCCACCGAAATTTTCAAGAGCATAATATTTTCAAACGAAATTCATAGTAATATTTTGTACCTCTTTCTTCACAGGGTTGAGCGGGACGAGCTAAGTGTGTTGAGCCTTTCAGATGAAGTGTGTTAGTAAATGATAAACTTAAATTTGAAAAGACTCTTTGGTCCAGATGTTAACCGCGCCTGAGTACCAACCGTAATGTACCCCGCCTCTCTAGGGTATAATAAATACGGCGTCACACTTTCTCTTCTTCCGAAGCCTTTGCTTTGCGGTAGCTTTCTTTAGGTATGTACTTGTCATATACTCGGCCTTGAATGTCCTCCCACGCCCATCCCATCCACTCGATCCTATGGCATGGTTTTCACTTTTGGTATCCCACTCAAAAGTCGGCGGACCTGGTCAGTTGATGTATCACGCAATCATCTTCCGCATCGTTGCACACCAAGGTTTTGAAGATATGCTCCAAAGCGTCGTACCTAAGTTTCAGCCTTCGCTGGTCCCAAGGCTCCGTCGAAGAGAGTGAGGCTTTTGGTCTAAAAACAAACTCTTCACGACTTCCCTATCTACCCGTGGAGGTGGTGGATTCTGATTCCCACGCCCCACGCTGTCTAGGTGGCATTCTAATTCATTTTCCTCGAAATTTAGCGTATTTATTCAAATCCAATAGTAGTGATGTGGATGTACTTGTAAAATTACATTCTTCCTATAAGTAGTGGTTCAAGGAATGATCACACATTAGCATTGGAAGTTAAGACATTACAAGAAAAGACATGATTAATATGAACAAAGATGAAAAATACTTGGAAGAAAATAGAACGGACAAGTAAGTTCACGTAATAAGGTAGAAAAGAGTGTATAGCTCATTGCATGATAAAGGTTCCGAATTTCATGATTCTCAAAATGTGGTCTCAAAGGGTCTTAGCGCAACGAACGGAAAGGAGTAACGCAAATGCGGTAAAGTAAAATGGTAAGGTAGATAAAAGCTTTAGAAATCTCACCCATACCGTGACGCCCGATCAAAATTTGTAAAAATTTCGGATAAAGAAGTATTGATCAAATGTCAGGTTTGAAACAATCACAAAGTGATTGAAACTAATAATGGTTCGACGAGTTTGTTGAGGGCACACAAAGTGATTGAAACTATTCAGAACCGTTTAAAGAAGAGAACATGATAGCCTTAACTTGGTGCTGAAGAAAGAAAATCATTGGGTGTGTGAAAAACAATATATGTAGTGAAATCGAGCTAAAAAGAATTTCACTTCTGCGAAAGAGCTTGCCACAAACATGGTTACAAAATAAAGGCGAACTAAAGTTCCAAGAAGAATATTCCATCCTTTGAAGAAAAACAGTCCGAAGATGATCATACTGAAGGTCATAGCTACAAACAAATTTTATGAATGAAGTTAATGATGGAAGCTCATAAAATCAACATCGCTCTTATGAATTTAAATAATACTACTCAAGCAAGAGGTCCAAAGTTACAAGGGCAACACAAATTTACGCCAAGTGAGTCATGACTCGACATATGAAAAATAATGGACATCACTTGCAAATTAAGTGAGTCAACCAAGATGTTTAAATAGACAAGGGCTCACGACTATTCAAAACGTCCCGAAAAGAACTTGTGGATCCAAGTAAGTACTGATTTAAAAAATGGTCATTCTAACTACGAAGGTCGCACTTCCTCGCACATTTTCCCCGCGAGCCCGATCATGGCAACGTCGCTCTATGAAAACTGTGGATTCCAGGTTGAGATTCAATGTGTATCGTCGAAATTAATAACCATTTTCTTTGATGGCTCTGCATCTTCAAAGTCTTCTTCTTGCCATGTCAGCATAGTCATTTTCGATCGTCATTATACACGTGGTCTTAAGGTGTCATAAACGACGTCGTATTTGTGTCGCGTTGCCACTTTGGCATGGTATGCAAGACTGCATAGTCTTATTAGATCTTAGGTATGATCTCACCATTGTAAGGATACACCAAAGTTCGGAATATATATTTTCTGCTGTTCACTTCACTCAGGAAAGTGATATTGCAAACTTGTCAACTTACAACTAAGTTCTAGCACGTTCAGTCCGGCCTACTCTTAGGCACTTCCATAATTTCAAGCATAGCTTGAAGTCTCATACATCAACATATATTCGATCATTACCTAACTCCAAGCTTCACGCTCATTTGGCTCCTACATTAGCAGCAAAGTTCAAAGTTCCACATTTTACTTTCATAACGGGTTCTTCGCGATACTCGCACTTCCTCGCCATGAATTTTCACCGCATAAACGCCATCCATATATTGCACAATCCACATGTTTATATAAATCATTTGGTGTCCCATTGCATTACAAGCAACGGACATTAATATAAGGATAGTAACACTCTACTAATCAATATTCTATGGAATCGCATTTCACACTTCACAAGCTCGCATACGATATTTGGATTTGATCACCATTCGGAAGCATCGATTCACATTCACAATATTTAACACTTATGGCATGCTTTCCATTTTCATAACAATAACATTTTCCATCTTGAATTTTCAAGAGCATAATATTTTCAAATGAAAGTCATAGTACATTTTGTACCTCTTTCTTCGTGGGTCGAAGTGACGAGCTGCGGTGTTGAGCCTTTCATATTTAGTGCGTTAGTAAATGATAAACTTAAATTTTGAAAAGACTCTTTGGTCCAGAGCGGAAAGAACCGAGGCATTGATACCAACTATAACAGCCCGCCTCTCTAGGGTATAATAAATACGGCGACCGTTACCAAAACTAATTTAGAAGAAATAAAAAACATAATCTAGGTTTACTAAAGAGATTTGACCAAGGTATTAAACGAATTATCAAAGCTGTAAGTCAACGGTTTTATCAAGAAATTAAAAGAAGAATAGATATCATAACTACGATCAAAAGTCATGGGCTCCGACATGAATTCAACAAAACCACAACAAGTCTCAATCTTCTAACTCATAGGGAAATAAGTTCAAAATAACCAAAAGATACTAAAGTGTTTCAAAAAAAATTCAGCGGAAACGACCAAGAGAAAATGAAGCCATGTATGAACACACAACTACCGAAGTTCAGAATATCCATCTTATTTAATTAATGTGCTCAACACCCGCCACCGCTCGCCGCCGTTCAACCTCGCATATGGAACACATGCAGGGCTGGGTATTTTGAAATACCCAGTGAACTCGCTACAAACATTTTATTATTATGCCACCCTTACCATAGTGAACTCGAGTTTTACAGCTTTCAAAATAAATATCATCGAGTATCACAAAAATATTTTCATAGACCGGCCGGGCCAAACAACTCCCCAATTTCCTCATCACTTTCCACAATCACAACAATTCCATAGTGCGATTTAGGTGTGTGGCCACACTTTTGCCCACGAGACCAGCCGACTCAGCAAGGACGGCTCCCGATCCCACCGTGTACACTAACTCGGGTAGAGGCCCCGTTTCTGCATCTGAATTTGTTTATACATATCCATAGCCCTATAAGTAGCCCAATGAACTCACAAACTAGGCATCAGGCGCACAACATCAACAAAACAATCATAGGCATGGCATAAAGGAGGAAGGCGTGTAGTTTGGGGTGGGGGGCTAAAATTTGATGGCTGGTGGTTAGGTGTTTCGCTTATTTATAGGGTTCAGCTAAGATCTTTAAGTAATTAAATAGAATATTTGGGAAGATTTGATTCTCCACAATTAAATAAAACAAATATTGTGGAGTAGGGAAGAAGAAATAAAAAATATGAACTAGGGTTCAAGGCATGGAGTTTTCGAAAATTGTGGCTTTTTATTTAGCCAAGATTTGGTTTTGTGTATTTGTCGGAGTAGAATAAAATATCACGGAAAGCAAATAAAAATAAAAAAAAAACCTCCCATTTGAAAAAGGAACTAGGCGTGTAATATGGCCCTTTTTAATAAGGAATGGATTTTTAATATTAACTAAAATAAGATATGGCAAGATCTCATTGAGGTATGGTAAGATTTGCTAGAGTATTTAATTTTGCATGGAAGGAAATCAATAAGGCATCAATTAAAAATAAAATAATTCTTCCTCTCAAATAGAGGTGATTTTCAAAATCACCTAGAGTCAATAGGGGGTTCGCTTCTTTCTCATTAAGAAATAGAGAATAATTGAGTTTTGGATTTAATTTGGATAAATATCCTAGTTAATTAAATTAAACCTAAAAATAGGATTTTTCTCCAATAATTTAACGGGGTTCGAAAATTTCAAAATCAAAATGTGGTTAAAGTATTTATGGAAATATCCTAATAATCTACTCACCCTTAAACAATTAAATCACCACATAATTTTACCTTTAAATCTACTCGTCATTGCCCAACCCGCACATAAGGAAAACACATGCAAATAGCATTTTGAAATACCTGAACTCGCTGCCAAAATATTTTATTAGTTATGCCACCCTTACCATAATGTACTCGAAGCTTTACAACTTTCAAAATAAATATTATCGAGTATCACAAAATATTTTCATAGATCAAGGCCAAACAACTCCCTAATTTCCTCATATCACTTTCCACAATCACAACAACGATAGTGCGAACAAAGTGGCCACACTTTTCGCCCACGAGACCGGCTGACTAGCAAGGACGGCTCCCGATCCCACCTGTGTACACTAGCCTGTTAGGGGTTTGCGGCCCTACTCAGACCCGACCTGCTTTATACATATCCATAGCCCTATAGCCCAATGGAGCGCACAACATCAACAAAAACAATCATGTGCATGACATAACAGTTTAAACCACCCTTATCTCTCCACATTCATAAATTTGCAACAGAAAAGAGTTTAAGAATAAAGCCCACCTCGACTGCTTAGATTTCAAGTACGTTTCTTTCATCCGTTTCTCGCAACCGAGGTTTCACCTTTTAATCACATAGGCACATATCATAAATCAAATTCAACACCAACCTCCTAAATCATGCATGTCTCAACGTTTTCCTTTTTCACCGATCCGGTTCACATTTATCATTCAGAATCAAGAGACGCACTCATCATATACATCTATACACTCAACAATTTTAGATCTATCAACTTATGTCACACATACACACACGCACACACGCACGCATAAACACACATGCACTTCCCGTATACCATTTATCCCACTTTCACTGAATCTAGATGCATGAGGGTTCAATACCGATTAATCGGTTAAGAAGAAGATAAATATATATGTACCTTTTCTGTCAAAACAAACGGTAGAAACAAAGTAGAGACTTGATTCTTCAACAATTCTTGAGGCTCAAACTGTAATTCTTCTCAAAGGATGAAGAATTATTGGAGAAAAGTAGAAGAATATTGAGAGAGAGGGGAAAAAAGGAGGGAGGCGTGTAGTGGGGTGGGGGCGAAAATTTGATGGCTAGGGTTAGGTGTTTTCGCTTATTTATAGAGTTCAATAAGATCTTTAAGTAATTAAATAGAATATTTGGGAAGATTTGATTCTCCAAAATTAAATAAAACAAATACTGTGGAGTAGGGAAGAAGAAATAAAAAATATGAACTAGGGTTCATGCATGGAGTTTTCAAAATTGTGGCTTTTTATTTAGCCAAGATTTTGTTTTGTGTATTTTTCTAAGTAGAATAAAATATCATGGAGCAAAATAAAAAATAAAAATCCTCCCATTTGGAAAAGGAACTAGCGTAATATTGGCCCTTTTTTAATAAGGAATGGATTTTTAATATTAACTAAAATAAGATATGGCAAGATCTCATTGAGGTATGGTAAGATTTGCTAGAATATTTAATTTTAGTATGAAGGAAATCAATAAGGATCAATTAAAAAAATAAAATAATTCTTCCTTCCCAAATAGAGGATTAAAAATCACCTAGAGTCAATAGTGGTTCGCTCTTTCTCATTAAGAAATAGAGAATAATTGAGTTTTGGATTTAATTTGGATAAATATCCCAAGAATTAAATTAAAACCGAAAAATAGGATTTTTCTCCAATAATTTAATGGGGTTCGAAAATTCCCAAAATGAAAATGTGGTTAAAGTATTTATGAAAATATACTAATAATCTCACTCACCCTTAAACAATTAAATCACCACATAATTTCACCTTTAATTCAAATATTCATAAGCCACTATATACTCAACGAGTTTGACTTTTCAAACTCCAACTCCAACCCTAGACGTGTCTCGGTCATGCTAACTTGGTGGAATAAATTCGTTCATCATTTAATTCGCCTCCTATAATAAAGAATAGTATTAATTAAGAAATTTTATAGCTCTAAAAATATGGGTTCGAAAACGTGGGGTGTTACAATAGGAGTCATTCTTATTGTGGGCACGGATTTAACAAATGTAAAGAATACTGGAGTTGGAAAAGTTAGTGAAATATAAGTACCACTTTTAATATTTTTTTTTATAATAAAATGCGAGTGGAGTGAGTTAGTAGAATGTGTGACCTACTTATCATTTATGGTACAAGTGGAGTGTTACTCTTATTGTTGGATCTTCAAAATTGGACTCTTAGGGGGACGGGGAGTATTGCACCCATAAAAATACTCCTCAACTTCCACTAAAGATGACTCATTTACCTTTTTGGTTTCAATCAAGATGATCCAAAATTGAAATAACATTATCTCTAATTTATTCCATCTCGCATATTTGTTCTTCCATAAAACACATATACTAATATGCTGCACCTCAAGAAAGGGGTCATCTTCGGTGGGAGTAATACTTTTCTCGTTAATATGATGAGAATTCCAAAGATGCCATATTTTATGTCCAAATCCACCACAGCTATATGTTGACATATATATGTCCAATTGTCTATTCATACAAAGGATTATTTAGTGATAGAAACATAGACTTGACTAGAGACCACTAAATGTGGACTGACTGTATATTAAGGCATGCCAGTTTTAAGGGTCTTTGGTGGATATGATTTGAACCATAAACACATCTTTCTTCTATTATCCAACCTCAGTATTATATATTTGTGTTTTATTCCAACGTATCACGTAAATTAGAGGTACAAAATTTGATTTATTAAAAATAGCCACTCACCCCTTAAAAGGCCTAATAAGGGGGGAGTTATCCACACTTATATAGAGGAGCTAGGATCATCAACCGCCCCCAAGGGAAGTGGAATTTGATGTGGAAGTGGAATCGGATGTGGGGAGTTATCCACGCAAGATTGAATCTTCAAATTTCAGGCTTCTCTTGCATGGATTTGCAGAGCTCCGCCTCCAATAGAAGATGAATGAATTACTTATGAAAGATGGAATGGAAGAATGTGTGGAGGGGAAGGATTGAGGCTGTGAGATCAATGCTATGAAATAGGTTAGGGGGTATTTATAGGCTAGAAAAAGGGTTAGAATGATGTAAAAAGTATCCTCCAAGTAATGGAGAATATAATAATTTCTGATTCCACAATTAATTTGAGATATTTAAGCACAATTTCCTTTTTCTTCCTGAATTTCCGTTCTACTTTCGCCACACATTTGCTAATATTCGTACATTAGTCATAACTTTCTCCACAGTACCCGATTGAGTCATCTCAAAGTATCCACGTGAAGCTATTTCGAAGAGGAAGAGAATGGTCTGAATTAATCACTGGTTGGACTCCAAAAAGTGCTGGGAAAATCGGCTTGAACTGAGGCAGATGTACCTTGGCCCTTTGCACTTTTTTTATCTTTTTCTATCATTTATCAACAACACATCAAAATTAAATGTATAACATATGTAATTTAAGAACATAATTTACATATGTGATTTACATGATTCAGATTAAAATGATTCAAATCTGGTCCTTAAAACATATAAAATCCGTAATTGTGAACTCTCCCAAACTTAGTAACAACCACTTTAATAGACAAGTGCTGCACAAATTGGGAACTTGACATTGCTTCAACAACTATCCTTGGGTTGCAACAATTTAAGTGGTAAGATATGATCTGTATGATCTCAAAACTTCTCACATATTATATATTGGATTGATGCAATTTATTCAAAGGTAATATTCCAATAAAGATTGATGCCTTCCTAATTTACAAATCTTGGTGATGAGTATCAACATCTTTAGTGGTCCTGCAAATTGGGAATTTGACAATGCTTCAAATTTTGGACCTGATAACAACACGTTAAATGGTAAGATCTTATTTCATGCTCTAACTAAAAATAATATATATGCTAAAAAAGATCCTCACTTTAATTTTTTTACTAGTTCCTCTTTCCACTTACTTTCATAATTAACCCTATTTTAAATTTCAATCAAAATAAATAAATAAATAAATGTCCACATCAATTTTGGGCGCTTGCCATTAACTTGACTTCTCTGAAGTCTTCATGACAACTATCAATTTTGTGTCACAGCTACATGCAGCTTTCAATCAATATGAGGTCGGTGCTATCAAGAATTAATTTTAGGAAATATATTATCTCCACGTCAATAAATTAATTTTAGAAAAACTATCTCCATCACCCTTTTAAAATGTTCGATTTCTTTAGACGTCCCATTATACGGCATAATCAGAAAATGAAATATTTCAACTGTCTATTAAAATAAATAAATTCTACCATTTTGAGTCTTCCCTTAAAATGAAACCAATTCAAATTTCTACATAAAGAATTTTTTTTCTCTCTAATAGGGGAGGGTCTGTTTTCCACTAACTAACGATACTCCAATCACTTTTTATTTCTATCACTATCTTGCATTCTTACTTTTACAATTACCCATTATAAATCTTCATGTTTTAAAGCAAGGAGTATTATATTTTTAAAGAAATAATGGAGTACCCTTCATCCCATTATAAATGAAACATTTGTTTTTTGATACAAAATTTTATAAAGGATTGTTTTGTAAGTCAATGATGAGAGAATATAGTAAAGAGATGAAAAGTAGAAATTTTTGTTATTTTCATTTTAAGAAATCTTTCATTTTAATGAGACAATCCAAAAAAAGTGTTTCACTTTTAATGGAACAAAAGTGGGTAATATTATTCAAGCACAATAGATGTTGTACAGCACTACAAAAAAAGTTACAGATAAAGATGCTTTTTTACAATCAAGGACGCTATTTTATGGTAAAATATATCACCTACGCTTTAGAGGCATAGATCATCTAATGCTAGCCCTTAATGAAAATGTTTAGAGACATATTTATGAAAAGTGTCCCTTAATTTTAATTATTAGAGACACGTATTTAATGCGCCTTCTAATTCAAGCACGCTTATTTCGCGTCTCAAATTTTTAGCTATTTAAAAAAAATTCCAATGCAAATGATTGCTAGTCCCCTAATTTTGCGTCCTTATAGGATATTAAGGAATTATATCAGTACTATTTTAATTTTATGTTAATTTCTTATTTATATATATCTGTTCCAATATTTCACACATACATGTGTCTTTGCTTCGACTTCTATGATTTTGGCCATTCTGTTCACGTTCATCGTGATGAATCTGAATCTGACGACTGGGATCATCCCATCACTCAACATCTCAGCTGGCCTCCTCGGATTCTTCTTCGTCAAGACGTGGACCAAGTTCCTCGAGAAATCTGGCTTTCTCAAGCAGCCATTTACTAGGCAGGAGAACGCCGTCATTCAGACTTGTGTGGTCGCCTCCTCCGGCATCGCCTTCAGCGGTCTCTCTCTCTCTTTCACATACACACACACACAAATTATACTATCTCCGTCCAAAAAAATAGACTAATTTTACTTGAGCCGTCCATGAAAATTAGATCAATTTCTAAATATGAAAAGTTTTAAACAATTAAGTAGTACTTCTTCTAGTCTATATTAAATGTCTCATATTTGACCACTGAGAGTTTTAAGAAATTGTTTGACTTTGTGACGGAAAGTAGGTGGAAAAAGTTAGTGGAAATGGACCCACTTTTATATACTCCCTCCATCTCATCTCAAGTGATTGACTGCTTTTCTGCACGTATTTTTTGAGAAAAAAAATACTCCCTTCGTCCCACAAAGATAGTCTCACTTTGACCCGACACGGGTTTTAAGAAATGTAATGAAAAGTGAGTTGAAAAAGTTAATGGGATATGGGTCCTACTTTTAATAAATGTGAGTAGGAATGAGTTGGTGGAATATAGGGTCCACTACCAAAAATGGTAAAAGTGAAATGGGACAAACTTTGTGGGACAGACGGAAATGGAAAAATGGGACAATCTTTGTGGGACGGAGGGAGTAATAAATAGTTAAAACGGATAGAAAGTAAAGAAAGTAAGAGAATAATGTAGATACGACCCTCTTTTATATTATTCTCTCTCTTACTTTACTTTCTCTCTATTTTAATTATTTATTATCATCAAATGTAAAATTGGTAAAGTAAGAGAGAGGTAGAGAGAAAAAGTAATTAAAGTATTGTTAGTGGAGAATGGGTCCCACTTCATTAGAGACAGAAAACTTTCGAAAATTAGAAAGTGCATATTTTTGTGGGACGAACTAAAAAGGAAAGACTGCATATTCTTGTGGGACGGAAGAAGTAATTCTGAAGAGAAAGAGTTAGTAGAATATGAGTTCCATTTACTAAAAGTAGTAAAAGTAAAATGAATATTTATTGGGGAATGTCCAAATAAGGAAATATGAGACATTTAATAGGGATCGAAGGAGTACTAATAATATGGACCCGCAATCCACTAACACAAATTCCACCACTTTTTTTTCACTCTCTCTTACTTTATCAATTGCGCATTGAAACACGTGTTACTTAAAACTTAGTCTATCTTTAATGAACGAAGATAGTATGTGTTGTTGACACTCCATTCCCAAAAATCAAGTTTCTGGCTTAGCACAAACTGATCAAATCTCAGGAGGCTTTGGGAGCTATCTTTTTGGTATGAGCGAAGATATCAGCAATCAAACTGCTGATCATAACCCTCAGAATACTAAGAATCCTAAACTTTCATGGATGATTGTGTTCTTGTTCAGCGTTAGCTTTTTGGGTCTCTTCACTATTGTACCTCTTCGGAAGGTAAGCATATTCTTCTGCATTTGTGGAACAACTGAGAATCAAGTCTCTTCATTATAGACTGACTTAACGTTGTTTCTCGTATTGCTTCAGATCATGATCATTGATTATAGACTTACTTTTCCAAGTGGTACGGCAACAGCTCATCTCATCAACAGCTTTCACACTCCTAAGGGAGCCAAGTTAGCCAAGTTAGTCACTTTCCGTCCCACATCTTTAAAAATTTGATTTAGAAATGGCTGAGTTTCAAAATTTCGGTATTGTGCCACCATGATTTTTGTTGGACAAATGAAATGTGGAGTTGGCACACATGTAAAACTTTAGTGATGTGGAATTGTTGGCAATTGAAACTAAAAAAAATAGTATATTACAACTATCACACATCGGTGTACAAAGAGAACTGATGTAAAAGAGAACTGAAATCACTATATAAGTGTCATGGGCCCCTCCTCCAGTCACCCATTGGTTTTGAAAACGTGGACGACTAAACAATGTAGTTTTGAGACTAAAAAACTTAAATAGCAAGTATAAATTCATCTCTCCACGCTCTCTCTTTACTCGTTCAACTCTTTCTCTAGGCTACACGGAATCTCTCCATGTAGAGTTTTCCATTTGTCAGTTCGGCTTCAGTTATCTTTCACCCCAAATTTGGTCAGATGGGATGATTGAGTTTTTTTGAAACTTCATGATTTGTCATTCATATTTACAAAGTTGTAGGACAAATGAGAAAATAGCCTATTCTTCGTGATTTTATTAGCAACAAACCTTTTATCTATATATCACTCTCAAATGATTGTCCAACATGTTTTGGGTGGTCAAGGAAACAAGGAAGAGCTTTGGGGAAGTTCTTCACCTTCAGCTTCCTCTGGGGTTTCTTCCAATGGTTTTTCACTGCAACCGATGGTTGCGGATTCAGCAGTTTCCCTACATTTGGCCTTAAAGCATACGATAACAAGT
Organism: Salvia hispanica; assembly: GCF_023119035.1. NCBI lineage: Eukaryota > Viridiplantae > Streptophyta > Magnoliopsida > Lamiales > Lamiaceae > Salvia > Salvia hispanica. The sequence continues at coordinate 11,044 of NW_025952251.1, read as the reverse complement.
GAGTTTCCTCAGTTTTACATTGTAACAAACTCACAAGAAAGAGAGCTCATTCAGTCTATATGGAACACCAAAATCCGCAACAACATACATCTATTCAAAAGGCAACTTAAGTGTTTATTACATCTCTCTCTATCAGGTTCTATTTTGATTTCTCAGCAACATATGTTGGTGTTGGTATGTTATGTCCGTATCTCATTAACATATCAATGCTGGTTGGCGCTATCCTGTCGTGGGGCATTATGTGGCCGCTGATAAACAACCGGAAGGGCGACTGGTACTCTGCCGACTATCCATCTTCCAGCCTTCATGGCTTGCAAGGTTACAAGGTAATCCATTTTTCCTGTTCTCTTTGTTGGCAATCATAACAAATATTCCAAATAGGCATAAAAGAGAAAACTGAAACCAATGTAATGGACTCTCACTCGATTGGTTTTAAGATAAGAATTTCATGGACTTCTATCATGATATCAAAACAGCTCGTCATCCATGTGTTAAAACTTTAAACAACTCAACAACATAGCTAAACTTAAACCAAAAAAATGACTTGAGTATATCCTAAAAAATCAATATTACTAGGCTGAAACCGAAATGTGATTGACTCAACAGTATATAATGAGGGTTCAGTGGCGTATGCAGGATTTTTGATTCGGGGGTGCAATATTTACTTTGATATAGAGAAAATTATTCGCTCATTTTTCTTTCATTTTGTTAGTTGTGAATATAAAATTATAAATATAATATTATATAATAAATAAAATACCTTCAAAGTAAATCTTTTAAAAATAAAAAATACACTAAATAAACTATTGATATTGTATTGAAAATAATACATAAACATAGTAATCTATAGATAAAAACACATGAAAGTCTCCATATAAATAAAAATATAATCACTATAAAATGGAAAAAGAAAAGAATAAATTGCAGCAAAAATACTCTCAAGTTTCATGTAGGAGTGCAATATAACTCCAAAATATAAAGGAGAATCTAATAATAGTAAAAATATAATCACTATAAAATGGAAGAAGAAAAGAATAAATTGCAAACAAAAATACACTCAAGTTTCATGTAGGAGTACAATATAACTCCAAAATATAAAGGAGAATCTAATAATAGAAGAATAAAAATGAGGCCACTGGATCGAACTCACATCTCACAAAAGGCGAGAGGCGCATTCTACAGCTGCACCACTAAAGCTTTTTAAATAGATGGTACAATATATAATACAAAACTGCATTTTTGGAGGTACGGTTGTACCCCCTTTTACTACACTGGATACGCCAGTGTAAGGGTTGGTCCAATTCGATAAAAAAAAGTCCACTCTGTCCAAGATTTATTGTTCAATTTTCTAACTAATTTAATCAACTCATCGCTCATTTTTCAAAGTTTAAATCCATTGGGGCAGTTTGATAAGGTAGATAATTCTTCTGTCTCGTAGTTACTCCCTCCGTCCGTGAAATACTGTCAACTTTTGCTATTTCGGTCCGTCCGTGAAATGTTGTCCATTTTATTTTATTTTTCTTTTTTTGGTACATGGACCCCATTTTCCACCAACTTATTACACTCACATTTATTTATAAAACTAATACTTCGTGCCCAAAAAATATGCATTTTGGATTTGGCGCGAGTTTTAATGCAAAATTGGTAAAATAAGAGAGGGGTAGAGAGAGGAAAAGTAAATAAAGTATTATTAGTGGAGAATGAGTCCCACCTCGTTAGAGAGAAAATAGTTCAAAATTTTGAAAATGCATATTCTTGTGGGATGCACTAAAAAGGAAAGAGTGCATACTCTTGTGGGACGGAGGAAATATATAAATGTGGGATCCAATAACCTTTTCCCATTCATTTTTTTTTATATTTCTTAAAACCTACGCCAAGTCAAACGTGGACTATAAATGTTATCTCATTGGTTTTGTTTGTTTATCTTTCTTACCAAATGTCTAGGTCTTCATTGCCATAGCCATAATTCTTGGCGATGGCCTCTACAACTTGGTTAAGATCCTAAGCCACACCTTATTCGTCTTGTACTTCCAACTTCGCAACAAAATGGCGGCTCAAGCCCTACCAGTCGTCGGCAACGACAACACCCCTACGCCTCCTCATCCTCTCTCCTACGACGATCAACGTAGAACCCATCTTTTTCTCAAGGACCAAATCCCCAATTGGATTGCCATTTCCGGCTACATCATTATTAGAGTTATATCTTCTGCTATCCTTCCTCACATCTTCCCCACTCTAAAATGGTACTACATTGTAGTCTTATACATACTTACACCCGTGCTAGCCTTCAGCAATGCCTACGGTTGCGGCCTTACGGATTGGTCTCTGGCTTCGAGTTACGGGAAGCTGGTGATATTTTTGATCGGCGCGCATGCCGGAGCTGCCCACAGAGGCGTTCTGGCCGGGCTGGCTGCCTGTGGGGTGATGATGAACAACGTCTCGACCGCCTCAGACCTGACCCAGGACTTCAAGACCGGGTACATGACCCTCTCGTCTCCGCGGTCTATGTTCGTGAGCCAGCTCATTGGAACTGCCATGGGATGCGTGATCTCGCCCTGCGTCTTCTGGATCTTCTACAAGGCCTTTGATGATCTCGGGGTTAGTGGCTCGCAGTTTCCAGCACCGTACGCATCCATTTACCGAAACATTGCGATCTTGGGAGTGGAGGGGGTTTCGTCTTTGCCCAAGAACTGCCTCACGCTGTGCTGCGTGTTCTTCGTTGGGGCCGTTGTGATCAATGGCATCCAGGACGTGGTGGGGCCCAGATGGGGGAGGTTCATTCCTATTCCTATGGCAATGGCGATCCCGTTCTATATCGGGGCGTATTCCGTCATTGGTATGTGTGTTGGGAGCTTGATCCTTTTGGTTTGGAGGAGGATCGATAGAGAGAAGGCGGACGCATTTGCGCCCGCGGTGGCTTCAGGGTTGATCTGCGGAGATGGGATATGGACGCTGCCGGCCTCACTTCTTGCAATGGGGGGCGTGAAGCCGCCTATTTGTATGAAGTTTCTGTCTAGGGAAGCGAATGCTAGGGTTGACGACTTCTTGCTCTAGTGAAATACTCTTAGTTGGTAAGACGTTTTTCTCTGGCAAATAGATTGGGCTCCGGATGAATAATAAGGAACTATTATTGATGATTTTTAAAATGTGAACAATGTTGTTATCTCAAGTTTTTGTATAAATTGACAATATATGTAAAGAATGATTGCAACACTTTGTTATGTGACATACTTAATGTTGTGTGGTGTTGTATGCCTTGTGTTGATTTATTTGCAAGTTAACCACAATTTTATGCATAAGCTGTCAAATAAGAGATTTGGCAAATAGCTATGGCTATGGCGAGAATAAAACAAGTATGATAAAAAAAAATAACTCCTATGTTCCTTTATAGCTGAGGAATTTCTTTAGGCCAGAAGATTTAAGAAAAAAATTGTGTTAAGTTAAATTGAAAGAGAATAAAGTTGAGAGATGAAGAGAAGATAGATAAGGTGGATTGTTTTTGCAAAAAAAAAGAAAATACTTAACAGTCTTAACTTTAGCTGGAAGACCCAAAATGAAATACTATAATTGGATAAACGAGATTCCGTAATTCAAGATTTTTTTTTTATTCCTTCAGTCAAATACTCCATAGATTAACGGTTAACAATTACAAGTATTACAGATTTCTCCTTTTATGTTATGCAACTATAGGTCTTTTTTGTATGAGTATTCAAACATGCTAAACTATTCCAATTGCACATAAACAATCCTAGATTCAGCATAGGCACAACAATTAACATTCAAACACATACACAGCATTTTCTCCCAACTTAGACTTACAATTTTCGACTCCATAATCCCTCGAGATTAAATTTATTCTATATAACATGTTTAAACTATGATATGCCAATGTACACAACTCTACTCATTTAAACATAATTGAATAAATTCTTTATTAATTATAAATCATGTTACTAAAAGTTAAATCTTAAAACAAAACTAAGAATTTAGAGAAATTTGAATACCCATTTCTTCATTTTAATCTAAAACTTCCAAGGTTAGAACAACTTAAAGGGAAGTAATGATAAGATTCATACCTTCTTTGTAAGAATTGGATGCTAGAATGTTTGGAACCTCAAGCTTTAAGTCTTCCATACTTACTTGGAATAAAATAACAAACCAATCCTACTGAAAAGACAACCTCAAATAAAGATAGCTAATGGAATAATAAATCAACTATGATAAACATGGAAAACTGACTTGATACTAATCACAACAATGTCTCCATAGTTGATACTATCACCTAGCAACATATCTAGCCCATTTTTGTATTGTAAAAAATGTGCCTTCCCTTCTCCCAATGGCCGCGCAATGTAACCATTTTATCGTCATGCCTAAATTCCATCGTGTGTTCGTCATAGTTTCGCTAAATCTCAGCCAAACTCTTCAGCCACGGAGCTCCCAAGACCATCTTTGCACTATGAAGGGGGATCACAAATAAATCATCAACAAACTCATGCCCTTCAAGTGAAAACTTGACGTTGTTACACTTTTGCTTACAGAATAACGACTCCCCATAAACATTGCCCACATAAACACGAAAAGGAGGACTCGTTGGCGTAACCTCCCATCCTGATTTCTTGACTATATCGGAATGTATGAAATTATGTGTACTGCAGCCACTGATTAAGGTTGTAACATATTCCCCCAAAATCGTACCTGTCACTTACAACGCCCGGAGAGGGTCGAATCTCCGTTTCACGGCCTCCAAGAATTCAGGCCATGTTTTCAACAAATTGTGATCATGTTGGTGGAAGAACCAATTGTACGTGCGGTGTTTAAACAGTAGGCCGACTAAGCGTAGACGGTCAGCTTCCGACGTTTGAAAATAGTCGAAATAGGATTGGACCCTTGTGAATCCAGACTGATGGGTCGTCTTTGTTGAATTTTGGAGGATCGATGTGAAGATTGGGCCGCCTTGCTGATAGAACGTGAGGTTCTATCGATGCAAAAAGAGCACGCGTACGACGAAGATTGATCGGAAAATATGATAAACACACCTAGTTGAAGTGCTAGGGTTTCGAGAGTGAGAAAAAGCATTTTTATTACTTTAATTCTCAATGTTTTTGACTCTCTAATGGACTCTAGTATTTATAGAATCCGGACCTTGCTTGATTCGACTCTACTATTCGGGAAAGAATCAAGAAGAAAACCTGAAAAGATTTATATAAATCCTATGCTAAAATAGGGTAAATATCTTGCTTGAGGAGCAAGATTTGTGTCCCAGAAATACTATAGAGACAAGGAAATAAATAATAAACTAACAATAAAAGATGTCGGGCCACGGCTTAGTTGGTCGTTTGGGTTTGGGGCTCGAGGTCCCTATCAACTCCCTCCCCGAAATCAATCGCCTTGTCCGCAAGGCAGAGAGACAAAGCAGAGATGACGAAAGTGTAGCATACGATGACCTTTATTACTCCATGTGCTAAAGCTCGAAATTGGAGTAACACATAGGTTACCACTAGCCATTTACACTTCCTCTGCAGCTGATTGCTTGTGCCCAAGCTTGCCATCTCTAATGCCATTTGAACTTCTGGCTCATCTTCTGCAAAATCCGAATAATTGGCGGATCAGTCTCAACGATAGGAGTTCCACTTGTAATTCCCTCTATGCTTGTACTCTTTGTAGCTGGAGCAGACAAAAATACAGCACCTAATGCGAATCTCAGGCAGCAGCGTCAACTATGTTCAGAACAACCCATTCAAACTCACTTGACATCACATGGACTTCCATACATAAGTCTGCTGCAACAACAATCCTACTTCCCTCCTCGACTAAATTGCAACCATCTCCAAGGATGACTGTATTTCTAATCTCATCCAAATCATGAATAAGGACTTCATGAATCAAAACTCCATACAGTAGCCCAATTGAGTGACAACATGCTCTTTCATCTAAGTCCCCACCAATTGTGGATAAAGACGCCTCCCAAACCGATTCATAGATTTCACCATCAAGAAATTTAGCTAGTGCAATAGGACCTTCACTGCCATAATTTTTAAGCCATGCATCATCACACCTATGGTCTTTCATTCCATTTTCAACCCTAAACCTCTCGACATCATCAACGTTCACATCAAGGTCACTAAATTCGGGCGCCTTTTTTTAATAATTAATGCATTTGGAACGAAATCTCCATTATTCCCACGAAATAACTTACTCCCACGAAATGCAATAACACTTCCTAAGTAATCCGAATTATCATAATCCTCTACGCTAGAGTTGAACTTGAGGGAACTTACCACACTTCTAACCAGTTTCATTAAGCACCCAGCAACGTCCTGCTGGGAACTTACCACACTTCTAACCAGTTTCATCCTGCTTGGATACGTCACAATGAGAAACAGCCACATTAAAAAACAAGGGATTCACAACCCCCGAAAACTTAGTGAGGGATTCCATCCTCCGAAGAATCATGCAGAAATTCCTAAGTCTGATAAACTCTCATCATCTTCAACAACACTAGACACCTTCATCACTTTCCCAAGTATACTCTTGGTATGTCCAGAAACCAGCCTTAAGGAGGCAAATTCCATGTCGCATTCTCTGCAGGAAGTTGCAGTCATTGCAATAAAGGTGGGTTCGGGATCAGAAATCATCCAAGAGTTCATATTCTTGCTCAATTCATAGTTGGTGTGATAATCACCACCTTCAAATTCCACCACAATGATCCCAACTGCATATTTAGAAGCTGCAATTTGGGGTACATGAACCGTCACATGACCTCTTAACGTCTTCCCTCTAATGCAGTGATTGCTGCAGAATGTCCAAATGTATCTTTGTTTTTCAACTTGATCTCTTGTACCCTCTGTTGAGAAAACCAGGCAAATTTTCTCTCAAATAGTGAAATGAACCGATTCAGTAATTTTAGAGTTAACCCAATGGGGTCCACCTCGATAAAATTACTTCCCCAAATAAATTCTCTGGAAAGACTGGTGGGGACACTGTCCTCTCTTAATTACCATACTCCAAACAGAATTTATCATTCGGTGTACAAAACACTACTACAAAACCCGCAAATAATATTGAATACAATATCACAGCAGAAAAGCAAACCCAGAAATAAATGCGGAACAAAATAAATAATAAAGAAAGAACACACCCGAAACTTTGATAACGGAGTTCGGCCAAATTGCCTACGTCTCCAAGCACTCTCTGCAGAGCTCGCTTATATTTATATGGAGAAGAGATACAAATTTTGAGGTGATTACAAATGAGGGAGGAGTGCTCCTTTTATAGGCAGCCACTCCCCCAAATAACCAATACCCCACCGATGTGGGATTGGAAACTCTGACAAAAGTCAAAGTTTGTATACTACAAACTTCAACACCCTCTTGGGTAGTCATTGGTTTGATCAGCAAGCACCATAAATGGTCACGGTGAAGAAGAAATTGGGGATGAGAGTAGAGCCCATCAATAACTCCTTCTACATATGTTTTGAATCCCAAAAAACTCTGGCTGATTCTATTAACCTCAGTTTCGGAGAGGCCATAAGTCAAGGCTTGGCTTGGAAATGGATTGCCCGGTGGTATTGTGCGAGCATCACCGTGTAGAACAAGGAAGCTCGTTGCATCATTCGAAACCTGTCGAATATGTAGGGCCCCACCCTGCAAGATACCATCATCCACTACGTAATTCGGGAGCTGTATATTGGTCACGCCCAAATAATCCAATTCATAAAATAACTTTGAACTATCAATGTAAAAGAAGGAATCAACACCTACTATCAATTGCAGTGTTGACAACATTGTCTCCAGCTTCATCATCATCCGTGTCATTTGGTCCAAAACTCTCATCACAAATAGTTGTATAAACAAAAGTGAATGAATTTGATATGCTCTCTTCATCAGCAAAAACCGATCCACTAACTTCAACACTGGAATGGTGAGGAACTATAGGATTGTGAATTGGAGAAAAGGGAGTAGACACAAGTCCATTGTACTCCGACCCAATCTCATTATTAATACTGTTGCTAGATTCTTCAATCAAAATTTCAGCAACAAATTCCTTTTCATCACAAGCGGCTGTGGTGGTCGAGGAAGCGGCTGGAGACCAAGCTTCTGAGGAAGTGGGCAAATCCGAAATGGAGGTATGAGGCTTCTGAACATGCCCGTCGTAGTCATCATCGAGTTCAAATCGTTGCTTGACTGCCAATCATCCCCTTTTCGGCATTGCTATCCTTCCAGTGTTCCATCCATGTCGACGCCGGGTGATCAAACAAGTATTTAGTTAGGTATAGCCGATCGGATAGAGGTGTGTAGTAGTGGTTGTAGTACAATTGTATACCATGAATCCACTCGACGACGTTCTCACCATCAAAACGAAGAGCATTAAAACGAGGGCGAGGTAAGGCCATGGGCACCACTCCTGTCAACGGCTGTGTGAGCGACGGAGGCAATCTCCACCCGCTTGTGTCCGAAGGAAAAGCAAGTGAGTCAGGCGGTTCGATCGCAGTTTTGTTGCTCGCGTAATCTTCATCAAAATTTGGGTCTGGCGTTTCCTTGTGTCTTTCCTCGGTCACGTGTCCACCCTAAACCCTAGAGTTTCCAGCTTCTTACTCAATGAATCAGAACCAAAGAACCGTGGAAAGGGTAGGGGCTTGGAAACCATTGTTACGGCGTGTTGAGGGAGAAGAGTAGTCAATGGAAGCACCAATTGATAGAACGTGAGGTTCTACCTATGCAAAAAGAGCATGCGTACAACGGAGATTGATCTGAAAAAATGATAAACACACCTAGTTGAAGTGCTAGGGTTTCGAGAGTGAGAAAAAGCATTTTTATTACTTCAATTCTCAATGTTTTTGACTCTCTAATGGACTCTAGTATTTATAGAGTCCGGACCCTGCTTGATTCGACTCTACGATTCGGGAAAGAATCAAGAAGAAAACCCGAAAAGATTTATATAAATCCTATGCTAAAATAGGGTAAATATCTTGCTTGAGGAACAAGATTTGTGTCCCAAAAATACTATATCTAGACAAGAAATAAATAATAAACTAACAATAAAAGATGTCGGGTCACGGCTTAGTTGGTTGTTTGGGTTTGGGGCTCGAGGTCCCTATCACTTGCCTTGGCCTCCAATGTCGAAAATAGCCGATCTGCTCAGTCTGATGATGCAACAAATTTTTCTATGGTGTTGTGAAGTTCCAACCTTAAACATTTTATGGCCGATAGAAGCTCTTCTTGAGAATTATCAGCATGAGTTTCAGTTGCCATGATTGAAGGGGTGAAGGCGAAGTCAAGAGAAGATTAGGGGTTTCTACTTGAGAATTGGGGTTTGAATGAGTTTGAGTTGTCATTATTTAATGTGAGGGAGAGAAGAAGTCAAGAGAAGATTAGGCAAGAAAGAAGTGAATCGGTTAATGCGATCAAGAAAGAAGTGAATCGGTTAATGAGATAGATTTCCCTAACAAATTGCCCGTCCCAATTGGTGATGGTAGAAATAGAATTGGACATCAAATATGAAGAATGATGTTGTCTTTTACGAAATTGATAAAGTAAGAGAGATGAGAAGAATGGTAGTTAAATAGTGTTAGTAGATACTATGACTCATATTATTAGTAGTGTTCAATGGTGGTATGAGTTGTAAATAAATTAATGTATATAGATAATACATTGGGATAACTTTTTAAAAATGGAATGCACGTCTTTTTGTGAGATGAAGGGAGTATAAATTGAAAAGCTTATTTTATTTATTCTTTTGTGTTCCCTTTATCCCAAACAAGATGACCCTTTTCTGGGACGGCACAAGATTTATACAAATTAATTTTTTGTGTTGAGTGATGACAATAAAGTAAGATAGAGGAATAAATATAGGTATACTACTAGAAAAATAGCTTCTCACTAACTTTTTTTATCACACTTTATAAAAGGTACCGGTATAGATATATAGTCACTACACTAACTTTTACTACACGTTTATTATATCGTTTAACTACACCTCAACATAAATGCCATATGGAATCTTATTTACTGACACTTCTATTAGTGTACAATAGTGGAATCGAAACTTGATGTGTACAAATTAGATTTAAGAAGTAAAAGTAATTTTAAACAAAAAAAGAAAAGGAAAAGGAAAAGCAATTAAATAAAATAGAAAATGGGGAATACTCCCTCCGTCCCAATAAATATGAAACGTTTGCTTTTCGGCACAGAATTTTATGTAGTGTCATTGTTGCAGGTCCTATACCAAAAGAGTTGGGTCGCCTTGTGAATTTATGGGACTCCAATTTAAAGAAAACTTCATCAACGGACCAATACCAAAGGAATTTTGGAACATGACTTCACTTACCTACTTATTGCTCTGCACTAATGAATTAACTGGTATGATATTTTCTTTCATTGCTACAGCCTACATGCATGTGAGCGTGCGTGGTGTAATACTCCCTTTGTCCCATAATATATGTCGGACTTTCATTTTTAGTTTTTCTCTCAGAAGATGTCACATTTCATTTTCTTAGAAAAGTTGCGTCTCACATTAATATTTCACTACAAAAAAATTTGCAATTTAGTGACGGAAAAATTCCGTCACTAATCAACGAAATTTAGGCACTAAACAGATTTAGTGACAGATCAAGTACTGACGGATCCTTCAATAATAAGCTTGTTAGTAAAAAATAATAGTGACGGAATTGTCCGTCACTAAAGTTACTATGACAGAAATCAAAGGCGGCCGCCATGGTAAATTCGGATTATTGACGGAATATTCTGTCGCGAATTAACGACTAAAATTTTCAGTTGCTTATCCGTCACTAATCCCTGAAATTTCTGTTTCCGTCACTAATTCCGTCACGTTTTTTTATATAGTACTAATTTATCTCTTTATTTAACACACAAAACAACATCTCATAAAATCTCATGCCATTACCTAAGTGTATTATCTATTATGGGACGAAGGGTGCACTACTAGAAAAATGGTATTTTATGGTACTTTGATATATACTTTAAATTCTTAATATTAAATTTTTATATTCAAACATATGTAATTACATTATCACTTTCAACAC